>NC_136488.1:138442632-138497632 GCF_053919585.1 Euprymna scolopes
TTTCATGTTTTTCATATAAACGTGCTGGGCTTATAATTAAGTTGAAGGATTATTGAAAGGCGTTTTCTTCTGAAACAAGGCCGATAGCCATTAGTCGCGTGCTCTCATGTAATGAATGAATGCGTGAATGTAGGATTGACATGAAATTCTTAAGAATGACTTGAATGCTTAAAAAATAACTGGAATCCTTCAAAAACAACTTGAATGATCTGGAGAATGACTTGAATGGCTTTGAGACTGACTGGTTGTAAAGTGGGTGATCATTTTACATTAAATTAATACAGAAAAGTGATCCCCCACTTTATATCACAATATTACAAACATAAGTACAGCATGTAGTAAGAACAGATACTACACTTTGATCTTGGCCAAAAGGCCAAGAAAAGAGTATTTATTTGCTCCCCCCACCGAGCAAATTAGGCACAAGGCCGATTTTTAATGTGAGGAGTGAAGGGGGAAATGGGGACCAACTCCCCGGGGAGTAGGGGAGCTGGATAGTGACAATTTGTATGAAGGGTTGCCCCTACATTGACATAGGTCTGATATGTGGGGCTACGGTCACATATGGTCTTTGCTTGCAGTATCTGTTCTGGCAGATACTACACTTTGAGATATTAAATCTTTTATTCAGGCAAAAAAAGAACATGAACATAAAACTTAGGCACAAGGCCAACTCAAAAGGGGGGAAGATGGGGGGTCGTTGGTCATCCTTATCACTCTAGAACTAAACAAAAGTTTCTCTTAGCTAGAATCTTCTTTCACCATAATACCGCATTCGCCCTTTCGTACTTGGGGATGTCCTACTTGGCACCCAATTGTTTAAAACATTTTTTATTTCCGTGTAAAAACAAAAAAGATAACAATGATGATACGATAATTCATTTGTGTTGAGGGCGGGGCGGGATCCCCCCCCCCAAAAAAAAACCCCACTTTGATCTTGGTCAAAAGTTCAAGAGCATTACGGACAGACCGACCGAACGACGGAGTGACTTATAGAGTCGCTTGCATGCGACAAAAAAAAAAAAAAAAAAAATGAGATTGATTATTTCGATCTTTTATCACAGATTACAGAAGTAAAGAAAAGATGAAAACAGAGGCATTTTTGATGCCATATCTTCCTATCGATAATGATTAACGGTTGTTAACAATAACAGAACATAAAAGAGAAAGACCCTACAACCACGGCTACCGAGAGAGAAGGAGGCCAGTGAACATGACAGCGTGACGTCAATGCCAAATCGACTTGTAGGTAAAGGGTACCTAAAGTTTCCTATATTCAACCACGTGGTTACGCTAATAGATATAAAAAATATGGCTATGGTACCGAACGTCCATGTATTTTCTTCTAAAGAGAAAGAACAATTCTCTATTTGGATAATTATTATAGTTTCACATTGGGATATTTTTAATTTAACAAAATACAGTAAATGAACTTGTTTTTGAACTGTTATTTCTATCGGAGAAAGTCGAATATTTCATTTTATTTATTTTTTATTTTTACTGCAAAACAAACAACTTTTTATATAAGAATATTTTTTAGTCCGTTCTTTTAATAATAAATAAAACTTTTCATTTTTTTTATTTTCCAATATTTTAAAGTTAGAAGCATTTTTCACGACAGTTTTTATTTATTTATTTTATTTATTCATTTTATTTATTTATTTATTTTATTTTATTTATTTATTTTATTCATTTATTTATTTTATTCATTTATTTATTTTATTTATTTATTTTAATTAATTAATTAATTAATTTTATTTATTTATTTTATTTATTCAATTAATTAATTAATTTATTTTATTTATTTAATTAATTAATTAATTTATTGCTTTTATTTATTTATTTTATTTATTAATTAATTGATTTATTTTATTTATTTATTTATTTTATTTTGTTTATTTTATTTCTTTATTTCTTTATTTTTTTTTACAATCGATGAATTCAATATTTTAGCACCGGGCGTAAATTATTTCTTTGAAATATATTTAAAACGTCAAGCTTTTGTTTTTTCTAACATTTTAACTTTAAATAATTCACATGACTTAAACAGGAAATGCAATAGGAATTTTTTTATTCTCTCCCGAGATATATGAACAACACAAATTAATTAAAAATTAATTAACCAATCAGTTTTAATTAGTTTTGATATGAACTAAAAATAAAGAGTACTTTAAATTTTAGTTAACATATTTTCTTGTTTTATCTTATAAATAAATGTTGTTTGCAACGTGCTGAAATATTATTTAGAAAGCTATTTTTAACGGGGGGGGGGAGGTCTTTCTAACTAGTCTGCACTTTCACCTAAGAATTTAATGAAAAAAAGGGGGGTTGTTTTACTATATGCATAGATTCGAAAAAGTTGCCAGAAAACAAATATATAACAAATAAATGTTATCAATGGCAAAATAAACTGGGTGCCTTTCTTTTCGTTTTTAACATGTTTTAATGCTCTTTTTAAAAATGCCGTCGACAGTAACAGTTCGACAAATCTTACCTACATTGCCTACAGTCATTTTCAGTTAACAGGCCTTCTATATCTCGGTGGTCGTGCTACTAACCACTGGATCGATCGCCTACAACGTGGTCAGCAAAACTCAAATTGTTTACTATCAACGAGACGACGAACAATGTGTTGTAGTCGAAAGGGTGCCCTTTAACGTTACAAACGGCTTTTAGTGCTGCAGCGTATGAACATGACACGATAGTCGGTGTAACTGAAATTACTGTCATTAAAACAGCGGGAAACGAGTTCTTTATTATAAAGAAAATTTTCCCAGTTGCACCAGTTACAAAACAAGTGTACATGTTATAATTAAGGCATAACTGGAAAAAAAATCTTTTAAATTAAATGGGTCACTGTTTATGAAGGTTAAAAAACACCCAGGGATTAGGGTTAACGAGGTAAATAGATTGTCAGCTTAATGATGAATACTATTATGAGAGGATTGAAAACGAGGAGCGGACTGAATAGAATATTATGACTTATGAAACCAGTTTATGCCAAGTATTGTATTTGATGACGACGATGTTGTAGCCACCAGGGAAACAATCCTATGCTAATGCGTTTCACGAATGAGAAGTTTATGGAAAGAAACGATGTCCCTGGAAATTCTATTTGATGTTAGGCACACGCGAGAGGAAGGGAAGATTTTTTTGTCGTTGAGGTAATAAGACGAGTTCTTGCTGTGAATGTCTTATAAAGAGGAACCGAGGATTGTAGCTTTGTCGTGTTCTAAAGGCGGAAATCGACAATAATAAGTAATTTTGTTTTAGGGAAAGATGGTAAAAAATCGTCCCAAAACGATGCTGTCTTTATAGTCTGCATAACCATTTTCAGATTATAGCAAGCATAAAAATGAAATCAGTTTAATACGTTATAGAAATAACCGTGATAAGACCATGCGATATTCTCCAGAAAGAACGTCTCAGGCGACCAGCAATAAACGAAGGAAGGGACGATTCCTGGAAGTGTGGCACCTTAGGACTTAGTGGCCCCCAAAGACCGAACAATGTGGCTTTTGTTTCGAAGTTCCGTCAGACGCAAGCGACTCGACTGGTGTTTATCTTCTGGAAGGTTACAAGAATAGTAGCGATAATATCTGTCGATATTCTGTCTCGCAAAGATGTCGGATTACACACAAACGTTGTCTGGTGCCGCTCTGGAAGATTTTAAGAACAACACTAATTATACCCATCGACATTTTCCGGTAGGGGATCCTCAGGAGACCGGTTATAAATAAACATCCATGCGAAGGAGAATGTAGATGTTGTGTTTCTAAGTGTGGTCAAACTATACGGCCTCTATTTTGAAATTCTGCCGGGCACCTGATGCTCGGTTGATATTAATGTGCTACAGAGCGTCAGGTGCCCCTCTGGGAGTTTTTTTTTTTTTTTTTTTTATAAAAATTGCAGTGATTGTACCCATCGACATTCTTCGGTAGGGATTCCTCAGGCGACTGGCAATAAATCATCCACCTTCTTCCTAAAGACGATGTAGTGCCTGTAAATGTGGCCTTGTAGAACCGGGTGGTCTTTAATGACTAAACAACTATGCGGCCTCTATTTCGAAACTCCGCGGGCGCATGCGACTCGGTCGGTGTTAATGTGCTACAGAGCGTCAAAGGTGTCGGGTTACACACAAAGGTTGCCGGGTACAGACAGGGGCTGTAGATTTAGTAAATTAAAGAGTAAGAAAACGCATCTTTTGTGTCTAATGGCACTGTAAACATGCGCACGCACAAAGCGCCATTTTTTTTTGTGTAAGACTGATCTCAAACAAACCTATTCAGAATGGTTACAAATCTATTCGGTCGTATCACTCGTTTGTGTAAATGTTTGTAAAAACAACGGTTTGATCTTTTTTTTTTATTTGAGTTAATCTGTTTGATTTTGGCTGAATAATGAACAAAATCACCCAGCTTCCAGTATAACGTCTTTTTGTCGCCCTTACACGGACTAATACACTTTTTACACGCCCTCTATTTGTTACGATAATGGGTTTCTGAAATCTGTTTTCTTGTGGAAATTTCTTTCTTTTTCTATCCCCCCCCCTTTTTTTTTCGTAATGTCTTAAAGGGGACGTTGATGACTTTGGCGAACGCCGGGATCTCTACACAATTTTTCTTTCCGAAATAAACGCGTCAATATTAAATTGTTGAACTAAACCGACACCCCGCCTAAATGGCGTCTTTTAAGTCTTTCTGACGTCGACAGCTGTTGCATCTTGTTTTAAGAACTAGCTCGGAGCCCTGATGTTGCCCGGGATTGAATGATGGTCAACAAATGTTTCACACTCCCATATTTTTTTTTATTGCCATCGAAATCGGGGAAATCGCCCATTTTTCAATCAAATCGATTGATTGCCTGTATTAGTTGGGGGACCGGGGAGGAATGTTTACACACCTCCTCACAGTAACTTAGTTCACATTGCACTGTAGAGAACCTACTGAAGATTTTATAAAATCATTTTAATATATAACAACTTCACTTAAATTTTGAAATGCAAAAGTCAAGTATCATGGTTCAATTGCGGTCTAACAGAAACATCCATTTCGAACGCGCCTCTGTCATATAAAAGAACATACTGTTGAGTTTATATGCTTCTTTTTTTCTGCTTGTGCGGGGATAATGGCTTGTATTTAAGTTTAAAATGCAAAAGTCAAGTGTCATGGTTTAATTCTGCTTTAAACAGAAGCATTCATTTCGAAGGCGGCTCCCTTGTCATATCAAAGAACCTACTGTTGATTTTATATGATGGGCCGTTCTGCTTGTGTGGTAATAAAGCTTCTTAAATACACTTGTGCTGTCAGGCTTTATAAGGTGTTAACTTTGGTCAATCTCGCCTGTTCCTTCTTTAATTGGAATTTTTTCGATTATCAATTACCATCGCTATAAAACCTATCTTAGAACACTGCCAGATACATAAAGTAAATTTGTGATAAATTTCATAAAATAATCGCAGCCATTTTGAAGTCCATAGGGAACGAACTCACACACAGAGTTCCTTTTCTATAATAGTCAAGATTAGTATCCTTCGTTTTCGTCTTTTGTAGAAAAGCTCCGCTAACGTATAAATAAAAAAGAGGTTTGCAAAATAAGCAGAAAAAAAAATCCTAGCTAGTCGCAAACAGTGCGCGCACAAGTCCTCGACATACTTTTGTGAGTCGCCCCTAGACATGCGTTGGTATAGGTTAAGATTATGCTTTACAAAATGTAGAGTAAACGCCACTGTGGAACGCTTTGCGGAATTGCAGAAAACTATCTGTGTGAGATATTGAGTAAGTAATAAAACTTTTTTTTTTTTTTTTTTACTGTAGCCTGCATTTTATTTGCGTTGCGGATGTGTTTTGGATGCGGATTTCTCCCCCCCCCCCAAATCCATACATTTTATTACATCTTTATTTTATCACATCCATTATGTCAACTGCAGTGTAAATGTTCCTTGCTCTTCAACGTTTTAGTTTTTGAGTTAAAAAAAAACAAAACAAATTAGCAAGCCTTACTTTTCGAACGACCCTCATAAATTTAAGGTCGTTCGTTCACTACATTTAGAGGATCTCGGTGTTCATCATTTCTACAGACGCATTAAAGAAAGTAATAGTATTTTGGGACTTTTAGCAAAAGACCCCTGCATAAAATACTCCCGCCACCGCAAAAACAGATAAAATACATGTTATATTAAAAAATGCTTTATTATTAAATCAAGAGAATATTCATTGAATATTTGCATAAAAAGGTCGTTTCACTTCTATTTCTGACACATCAGATTCACACTAATCCACTATTCCGTAATGCACTCTACAGTAGCATTTATTCTGCATTTCTAACGCTAACATAATTCCAAACTTTGATGCTTTTTTTACAGAAGCAGGAACTCTGTAGGATTTCTATTACGTGGTTACATCTCTTGCCACTCAATCCTAATTCTAAACTTTTTACTTCTAAAGGTAGTTTTTCATTCCTTGCTTAATTTGAACTACAATTGGAAAATGTTTGTTTAATTTTATTTTGATACACCCGCCTCTACACTACTACAAGTAGAAATTTTGCCAATAAATAAATAAATAAATAAATAAATAAATAGAAGGAATTTAGTCACATCTTAGAAAACATTATTGCATAAAATTAAGTTGAAAATATTAGAAAACAAAATAATATTATAAAATATTTTATTAAGCAATTAAATTAAGCAATTAAAATCATTTTTTTAAAACTTTCGCTGTAATACACTTCTTTCAAAGAAGACTTTTTTTTTTTATCCTTTCAGTTCGTTAATGGTATTAACTCCCGAAGGGTCAGCCCCTCGTAGAAAGAGAGAAATGGATACGTCCGGTGTTATTGACGTTTATTTTTAGTCTTAAATAGATGCGCGTCTGCACTGTGGGGCGAATTTTGAATAGGAGTGTGGTCATATCTTTGAAAACATTATTTCGTACGGTTTATTTGAAATATTACGAAAATCAAATAATGTTATAAAAATAAATATTTTATTAAATGAATTTTTTTTGGACACTTCGGTGTAAAACAGTTTTTTTCAGATAGAATGTTTTTCTACATGACCTATTTAAAGACTTTTTTGTTTCAAAGTTGATTTATCAATTGCATTCTTAAGCGTGTGTGCTACAATATCAGATTTGGGCTTTTTAGCCAAGATCAAAGTGTAGTATCTGTTCTGACAGATACTGCAAGCAAAGACCATATGTGGGGCCGACCCCACATATAAGACCTTGGTCAATGTAGGGGTAACCCTTCATACCAATTGTCACTATCCAGCTCCCCTACTCCCCGGGGAGTTGTTCCCCATTTCCCCTTCAGTCCTCACATTAAAAATCGGCCTTGTGCCTAATTTGCTCGGTGGGGGAGCAAATAAATACCATCTGTTCCGACAGATGCTGCAAGCTATGACTAGCTATGACTAGCAAAGACCAGATGTGGGGGTAACCCCACATGCCTGACCTTTAACCAGCTCCCATTTCCCACCTCTCGGGAGCTGGTCCCCTTTTTCCCTTCCCCGTCCTTTCACTCCTCACATTAAAAATTGGCCTTGTGCCTAATTTGCTCGGTGGAGGAGCAAATAAATACCATCTGTTCCGACAGATGCTGCAAGCTATGACTAGCTATGACTAGCAAAGACCAGATGTGGGGGTAACCCCACATGCCTGACCTTTAACCAGCTCACATTTCCCACCTCTCGGGAGCTGGTCCCCTTTTTCCCTTCCCCGTCCCTTCACTCCTCACATTAAAAATCGGCCTTGTGCCTAATTTGCTCGGTGGGGGAGCAAATAAATACCATCTGTTCTTCAGATACTGCACTTCCATTTCTTGTTCTCTTTCGGTGGAGGAGCAGTCCTTTACGACTGAGACAATTTTTATTTTTGTACCTTTTCTCCACGTTAAAAAACGGCCCTGGTGTCTAACTCTGTCCCGTGTGGAGGCATTGTAAATACGTACAATATCAGATTTCTCTTACTTCTAAATATGAGACAAAAGGAATACGATATATATATATATATATATATATATATATATATATATATATATATATATATATATAACTACTTCATTTACTCACATAAAATTAATATACGAAAGTATAGATTCATGCGTAAACTTTAAATATTTACTTCAAAAGTGATCAATACGTAGGCAGAGCTAGTTAGTAATTTATAAAATATATATGGCGATTAAGCTACACTGAATATTCGGCGTTTCATCATCTCTAGGATTCGTCAGGCTTATGCGCGAATTCTGTGGTTGTTTCTCGAGGGCCATATAAAAACGAGAAACAACCACAGAATTCGCGCATAAGCCTGACAAATCCTAGAGTGGATGAAACGCCGAATATTCAGTGTAGCTTAATCGCCATATATATTTTATAAATTACTATATATATATATATATATATATATATATATATATATATATATATATATATACGATTACTCCATTTAATCTCATAATTTAATATACGAATAAATTTATGCGTAAATTTTTCAGTATTTACTTCAACAGTGCTCAATACATAGGTAGAACTAGGTAGTAAGTCATGAAAATAGATATGGCAAAAATGAAGCGCGAAATATTCTGTGTAGCTTAATTGACATATATATATATATATATATATATATATATATATATATATATATATATATATATATATATATATATATTCATAACTTACTATGCACATTACTCGGTTTTCGTATGAATTAAAATTTATGCGTATTTTACGACCGGACTGCTAGTAAAGTACGTATAAATTTTAATTCATACGAAAACCGAGGCATGTACATGCGAGTATTATGTTGTTTTTTCTAAACAGTTCACTTCATGTAGGTAAAAAAAAATACTCGAGCTGGATCGAAACCAAAACCTAAAGGCAGTAACTCAAGTGCGATAACCATTAGACCAGCTTGACACGTTCTTTACAAAGTTTTTTCAAACACACTTATTCTTAACATAAGGAATATGTCATGCGAACGATTCACGCATGCGCATTCGTGAAACAGTTGACAATGAGATAAAAATCCAGTGACCCCCCTCCATGTACCAATTTTTCAATTTCGACCCCTTAGAATCCCTTTTCCCCCGGATGAAAAAAGCTTCCCACATGTCTGAATACCTTATATTCCAAATTTCAAGTCTACATAAAAAGTTCGTTGAGTATATAGGTTGAGAAGATTCCTCACGCACACATTATCACCCTTATAGATATATAGATTAACCCCGAGGGGGTCACCCCCCCTCTAGAGAATGAAAAAAGATACCTTAAACTCGAATCGGATGAGCACGTGATCTAACTTCTTATGTTTTCAACATCTGCGTCTAGCTTATTTTGTCTTAGGAGTTAATCCTTTATCTTTCTTTCCTGATTTGCCAGATACACTGAGTATATTTCACTTGATGCTAGACCGTACTGAAAATACACCTAAATGAAAAGATCGCCATGGGCGTGGAATATGTGCCTACATTAAAAATGGCTTTCTATGTAGTAAGAACATCTCCAGAGAAGACCCTAATTTACCCTATATGTGATTCCAGATTGCACTTGCTCACATCACTGCATTTATTTTTGCCCTCTGTCGCCCCCGATAACAGAGGAATTACTATCTTTAAAAGTATATCTGAGAAAATTGACCACATCCTGTCTGCTCATCCTTCGGCTAACATTCACGTATGTGGAGACTTCGATGTTCACAATGTGAAATGGTTGACTCACTCAAACAAAACCGATGATGAGGGGAGGTTCTGTCACGATTTCTCCATTGTTTATGACCTCACTCAGATTGTTCACGAACTCACCCGTGCGCCTGACACTGACGGTCAGTATGCAAGTCTCCTAGACCTTTTTCTCACAGCTTGTCCTGAGCTATGTTCATCTTCCGTTCTGTCTCCACTGGGATCTTCTGACCATTCACTTGTATCAGTTAAAATACAAACGAAATATAATAAATCCTCAGAGCACCTCTCCATCGTACAGTATATCGATACTCTATGGATGACTGGGATAGTTTCAGATCTAACTCTGCATTCCATGTTTAGAAAGAATGTGTCCTCTATATTATGAGACCTGACAGAATGGTTAATTGTAGATATAGACCGCTTCATACCCTAAAAAAAAATTCCAGAAGAAAACCTAACAGATCATCATGGTTCTCTCCCGAATGTGCTGCTGCTATTGCGCACAAAATTCACTTTTTCCATTGCTTTCAGTGTAATAGATGTACAGACTGAAGCCGCTTTCTGGATTGCCAGCAATAGCTGTAAAAGAGTAAAAATGAACGAGAGAGAGAGAGAGAGAGAGAGAGAGAGAGAGAGAGAGAGAGAGAGAGAGAGAGAGAGAGAGAGAGAGAGATGTATTGTCCAAAGTAACTGAGCAGCGGCTTGGTTCCCACCAGTTTTGGCAAATAGCAAACAGGGTCCCAACATAATGGTGTGCTCTATCCCAATCATCGTCGTCAGAATCAGACAAAGCCAAACTCTTTGCCAAGAACTTTCCAGCTAATTCTACCCTATGCGACTAAGCCCATCAACCCCTTGTGCTTCCTCCTGCTATGCGACATAAAAATATCTGTGCGTGATGTTGCCAAGCTAATCAAAAACCTTTACGGCATCCCAATTACAGTGCTGAAAAAGCTTCAACCAGAACTAGCTCCCATACTTACAAAGCTGTTTAAGCGTTGTCTTAATGAGAATTGCTTCCCAACACCCAGGAAAACCTCATTAGTATGCCCTGTATTTAAGTGATCAGTCATCTTCATCTTAATAAAGACCAATAAGTCTCCTGTGCATTATGAATAAGTTGCTGGAATCTGTGTTAAATAGAGAAGTAGTCAACCACCTCAGCAAAAGTAACCTTTTTAGTGACATGCAATATGCTTTCCGTTCTGCTAGATCTACAGCAGTGTGCTAACGGTTATATCTTATAGGATTAGCAAATCTCTCGACGGAGGCTTCCTTTCTAGGGCAATTGCTCTTGACATATCAAAGGCCTTTAATAGGGCATGACATAAAGGTTTACTTCACAAGACCTACTTCACAAGATCTCCAGCTACGGTATAGCTGGAAATGTCTTTTCAATTTCTAAATCATTTCTCTCTCATAGGTTCATAAGTGTAGTGGTTGATGGGCAGAAATCAGAAGCTCACAGTATTAATGCTGAAGTACCTCAGGGGTCTAACTCTCTTTCTGATCTACATCAATGATCTTCCAAATCATATATTAAGATAATTCGTAGACATTTATGCTAACGACACTACCACCTATGGCAACACACCCAAGACCGTAAATGACCAAGTTCTCTCTGATTCTCTCTCCTATGATCTTGAGCACGCGATAGAACGGAAAGAGGTGGCTGATTACTTTAATGCATATAAAACGAAGCTTCTATCATTACCTTATTAATAACATAGCGCCATTAAAAAGTAAACTGTTATTAAAAGAACATTATTTAACTGTGGACACAGGTTAACTTTCTCACACCATTCAAACACCCCCTGTAATAATTAACACATAATCTCAATCAATAAATTACATAAAAAAACACTCATTTCATTTCTGTTACAAACATATATTTGAATTTCAACAGATATATCTTTTTCCCAATAAGAATATAAACTTGCGTTCATAGTTTTAAAATTAAATTAACGACTATATGACGTCACTAAAATTTCCTTCTCTTTAACAGCGCTAGCCTCCCCCCTCCTTTTTGAATTTCCAACATCAATTTTCCGTTTCTCTGAAATAGAACTGCGTCACACTGTGCACGTGAAACATATTCAAATATTTTGTACTGGTATATTTTTTGGTTTCTTAATCTCATTCATCCAGAGGAAGTCTCGAAATAAAGACGAAACGTTGATGAACACATAATACAGTTTGTTCCTTTTATTCTCTCTCTCTCTCTCTCTCTCTCTCTCTCTCTCTCTCTCTCTATATATATATATATATATATATATATATATATATATATATATATATATATATATATATATGAGTATCGGCGGAAGAGAGCTTGATATGGGGACCTAAACCGATATATATATATATATATATATATATATATATATATATATATATACATATATACATATATATATATATATATATACATATATACATATACATATATATATATATATATATATATATATATATATATATATATATATATATATATATATATATATATATTAAGAAAATTCAGATAAGTCATCGAAACCCTCGGTTTCAAACCTGATAATAGGGAACCGTTTTAGGTCCCCGGTATCAAGCTCTTTTCAGCCGATACTCATCTATTTATAATCGGAAGTGGGAATATACACACACCTACATCGCGTAAATCTCGTTTCTTTTTTAACCTTTAATTTCAAATGATAAAATTTTAAAAATTGTCCTTTTAAGATTTTGGACGCCAAAGAAAAGAAAAAAGAAAAGGAGGGGAAAAAGAAAAGATAAGACATGCATATACTTCAATGTTTCAGTTATTTATAATTCCAATATATGTGAACAATTTATCGCGTCACCCATGAAAAACTATGGTTTATTGTGGTATGGAGATCTAAAACGGTTCCCTATTATCAGGTTTGAAGCCGACTGTACCGACAACTTATCTAAATTTTCTGAAAATATAAACAACAAATAATACGTTCTTGTTTTTGGAATTTTTTCCTGAAATAAAGCAATCCGATGGAATCCTTTTCCAAAATATAACTAAGTATATCAAACGGTCGGGTTTCAATCCTGGCTTGATGTAGTTGCCTGTCTAGCCGCACTGATGAGCTGCGAAACAGTACTGTATGTGGATGACTATATATCTATAATATAAAGCTGAATGTGTGTGTGTGTGTGTGTGTGTCTGGTCACGAATAGGCCATCTTCGTGGCCTTCGGGCCAAGTTCAAAGTGTAGTATCTATCCGACAGATACTGCAAGCAAAGACCATATGTGGGGGAAACCTCACATATAAGACCTTGGTCAATGTAGGGGCAACCCTTCATACCAATTGTCACTATCCAGCTCCCCTACTCCCCGGGGAGTTGGTTCCCATTCCCCCTTCACTCCCCACATTAAAAATCGGCCTTATGCCTAATTTGCTCGGTGGGGGGAGCAAATCAATACCTGGTTACGAATAGGCTCCTATATGGTTCACTATTAAAAAAAAAAAAAACTGATTACATATAATGATAGAAGATGTATCGAGACACAGAAATGGGTATGTTTGATCCCGCAGAACGGTGGTTCATTAAAATTGTGGGGTCTGTTCGCGCCTGGCCTCCATAGAATGGATATGTCACAAGGTTTTTTAATATAGATCCACAGAATATTGTGATAAGTGTTTTAGTGTGAACAGGTATGGTATAATAAATTATGGGGTTTATCTATTTTATTTTTACTTTCATCATATTTTGCTTTGATTTTGATACCCCCAAATTCCAAGCTATCTCTTTACAACTCTTCCTTTTCATAACCTATCATACTTTCATAAATCAGAGTCCATTTTCTGTAGGCTGTTTTTGAACCCAGGACGGGTACTTTTGCTAGTATATATATATATATATATATATATATATATATATATATATATATATATATATATATATTCGTATTATTTGGATTCATTGGAGTACTGTTCTCATCTTGAATGTCATTTTTACAACTTTTCGGTCGATGTAACCGCCGATCTTCTTCAGATGTATCTTGTCGAACTCGGTAATATTTCTGTCGGACTCAGGAATTTGGGCGGACCACAAGGACCCGTGGCGCATTGTTTAGAGTATTTGGAGAAATCAATTGTGAAAGCGATATTCTTCTAAAGGTTGAAGGTTCAATTCTCAGTGTGGGCGACCGAAAAATACAATTGCGAATTACTTAGAAACAGCTGACAGAACGAGAGCATGCTACCCTCTTGAAGTAAAATAGAGAGTTTCGTTCGAAATTCCGCCAAGATTTCCGAATTCGAGAGAAACATTACCGAGTTGGACAAGATACATCTGAAGAAGACCGGAAGTTACATCGCCGAAACGTTGTGAAAATGACATTCAAGGTGAGAACGGTAATCCAATGAATCGAAATAATACGAATAAAAAATCCTCATCTCAAAAATTCAGAAACGGAATATACATTTTTATATTTTTGTATATAGATCGACTGTTTTTAAAAGGTTCATTATTATCTCTACTTTATGTGTTTTAAACAGTTTTATCGCTGTATTTGCTCACCTGCTATGTAGAACATTTTTCTTATAGGAACCAGATCAATCCATTCAGTAAGAATATGTTTGCGTATGAAGTCTGACATGCATTGGGTTTTGGTTGCTGTTTGTCTTCAAGTAGGAATGTGATACCACGTCTTACCCCGCTACTTCAACCCTGTATCCCGTATAATTTCTTCGTCACACCTTCTCTTCTGGCCGTGACGCCGTCTTTCACATCCGCACCAGTCGAGGAGGTGCGCACGTGATAACAAGTATAAAAATAAAATAAAACAACTCAAAAGGAAAACACAAACTCCGAGACTTTCTGTACAGGGTGGAACGATAAAAATTGTCACCCTAAAAAAAAAAAAGAAAAAAAAAAAAGACGACATGATTCAATTTCCGTTTGATGAAATCCTGTTTCCTTTTGTTGTTGTTGTTGTTGTTGTTGTTGCAGACGATCTACTAGTTGACCAGTTGTGTACAAATCCCAAGAGCGATAAGAGCCTTCTATCATTTTTGAAAGTGACACAATGTTCAACGAGCGAGATCGGAGATGCGCCGCTGTACAACTCATGTTCTCTACCGATCCTAGTTATGACGACAGGACCATTGCCAGCACTCGCAAAATGCAGATCCGGACGGTTCAACGCTTGAGGGCACAGATCAACGCATCGGACGACCCACGGTTATGGTCTTTGGTGTGGTTTCAAGTGAAGGCCACATCATGCCACTTTACTTTCGAAGTCGGCTTGAAAGTCAACACCAAAGTGTGCCTGGATGTACTGAAGAATGTGGCGATTCTCTGGTGCAATCAGGTGGTCGCTAGCAGACCATGGGTATGGCAGCAGAGCTCTGCGCCAGCTCACAAATCCAAAGAGACCCGGGCTTCAGAAGGAATGCTACAACTTTGTACCCTCCTCTAACTACATCCACCTCCTCCTCCGTCCTGAACGCGCTGGACTACTTCGTTTGATCATCCATCAAAAACATCACCAACATGACTTCCCACAGCAACATCAAAGCCAGTCTGATCGCCGCCATCTGCCGAGTATTCGCCGAGCTCCCAGCAGCGCTTGTGGAAAAGGTATGCCCCCAGTTCCAGGCTCGTATCGAGGGATTGAGGTTGATAGCGGTTACATCGAATAGATATCATCTCTACTACATAATTACTACATAAGTTACGTGAATTGAATTTTTTTTCAATAAAAGTTTTAAAATAGACTTCGTTATCTCGCAGGAGATGTCCTTTTCTATTCCCTGCAACCTCTATCTCACAGAAGAGATGTTGCGAGCTTGTCTCTGATGTATCGTTATTTTCATGGAAAGTGTTCGACTGAGCTTCAGTCTATGGTCCCCCCTCGCCAAACTTTCACAAGAAACACTCGTCTAGCTGAAAACACTATTAATAATTCCCCCCACTCTTTATCTGTGCCTAAACCTAAACGTAGATTCCATGAACAAAGCTTCTTTCTCAGAAATGTACGCCTGTGGAATTGTCTTCCGTTTTCCTGCTTTCTGGCTGAGTACAATATGGTTGTCTTCAAGTCTAACGTAAATAAGTTCTTGATGAGCCGTTCCATTTAAGTTAACAAATTTACCGACTTTTCATTACCAATGATTACTATATTTTCCAATTTCTACTGTACACTCTTTAACCCTTATCCTTGAGTGGCCTGTTGGCCTTGATAATGTGGTGATGCCTGTGTAAAAACAAAACAAAAACAAAAACTGTAGTGTTGTTTTCTTTAGGGCGACACATTTATTGTTCCATCCCGTAAATATTAATTGCACTCTGGGTGTGTGTGTGTGACACCATCGACTCTCTAAACGCTAAGGTACATATCTATGTTCTGTCAAGGTCGAGTTCGTCAGTTGATGTCAGCTCCTTTCGATCTCCCAAGCCTCTTTCGACCTAACCCAAACCATGATCTGCTTTCGATTACGTCAAACTCGTAACTGTCAACAACTGGACACTGTCTTCACGTGTTGCAAACCCCAGACCGGCCACAAACCGCTCCCAAGCGTCGTAAAGCTGTCGTAAAATTCATTGTCAATTATGAAGTAAACGAGTGTTATGAAATGTTGTCCAGGAACCAACACACGTTGTGTACTTTTTCAGTCGCAAAGAAGGCCAAGGGGGGAAAATAGGAATGAATTCAAACTCGCTTTTTCTTTGTAGTATCAATGTTTATTTCATTGTTACAGCGGTGACGTTACCCACGTGATCTTGAACGTTCTCAACGCCTCTCACGAGATCTCGAACCTTTCCGTGCTCAATGTCTCTCACGTGATCGTACTCTTTCTCTTTTTTATAGCCTTTTTTTCTTTTCGCACGCATTTGCATCCGTGCATCCGCGATACGTTACAGTTATTTTTAAAGTACCTCTATTGATTAGAAAAAGAAGCTGAATGACTAACTGACAGTTTGGCCTAGTTTCAGTGTTGATTTTGGAATAACAAACAGTAAGAACGAAAAGCAGTATTTTTTACTCTTCACTGACATAAACTAATTTGTTACTTTGCGTCTTCAAGGTAATAACTATTACAACGTTTCTTTTTTTGCCATAACCAGGTCAAGTGCGTAAATGTATCTTGAGTAGTTTCTGAATTTTTGCCGAGCACAAAGACGAAATTACGACGCTCTTTTATATAACAGATTAGGACCTTTCGTTATTGAATAAAACGTCTTACATTTATGAATAAATGTTGTAGGGATATGATTTTTTTTTTAAAATACGGATAGAGAGATCGCCCCCCCCCGCCCGCCATTTAAAAACAAAACATAAGTAGAAAACAAACAAATAAGCAACCCTATCTACGTATCGATGCGAACGTTACAAGTGAAGAGTGGAGGGCGAATAATTTAAAGAGTCAAATCAACGCGGTCGAATTACTCACGTGTTGCGACGATTAGTGAACAGCTTAATCCCCGGGAATTATTTTGTCAGAAAAACCACTTGAAGCTCGCCAGAGAAATTCAGACAGAAACTAAGTTTAGCACAAAATACTCCAACGTATAAACATATGTTCTGCCCCCCCCCCTTTTCTTGTATTTGTTTAATTGTTGTAAGTGTACATATTTACTTGTTACCCCGACAAAAGTGTGTGTGTGTGTGTGTATGTGTATATATATATATATATATATATATATATATATATATATATATATATATATATATATATACATTATATATATATATATATATATATATATATATATATATATATATATATATATACATATACGGGGCTGTTAGATAGATTATTCATTGAACATTTGAATAGTCAAGTCGCTTCCTGATGATATCTGTTGTTTGATTGAAACAAGTGGCTGTTTGTAGCAGCGGGATGTGAGCATGTTTATATAACAAACAAGTATATATATACATATATATATGTATATATGTACATATATATACATATATATATACATATATATATGTATATATATACATATACATATATATATAAATATATATACATACATATATATATACATACATATATACATATATATACACATATATATGTATATATATATATGTATATATATATATATATATATATATATATATATATATATATATATAAAATGATTTACTATAATAATTATTAAATGGCTACACGCACTAGGGTTTCATCCTTTCGGGAATCTTCAGCGCAGGGTGTCACGATTAACACCAGTCGATAGATTCGAACCCGGCGACAGAAGTCATATTTGACTTCATTAGCAAAGACCGTACCCATTTTTAAATTGTCCAAAATCAAAGTGTAGTGTCTGTTCTTCAGATTCTGCACTTCCATTTCTTGTTCTCTTTCAGTGGAGGAGAAATCCTTTACGACTGAGACAATTTTAAATTTTTTGTACCTTTTCTCCACGTTAAAAAAAAACGACCGTGGTGTCTAACTTTGTCCCGCGGGGAGGCATTGTAACCGCGTGAAATAATGTCAAAATTTAAACATTTTATTTTTAAATGTTTTTGACGTCAGTCAGATTGATTTAATCGTTATATGATGATTTGGCATAAGAGCTAAATTGACCGACTTTTATTTCAACTTAATGTGCTCAACGATAAGAAACGAGTTTCTTAAAGGGGCTGACATACTATAATAATTAACGCACGCACACACACACACACACACACACACACACACACACACACACACACACACACACACACACACACACACACACATATATAATATATATATATATAACTACTTAATTTACTCACATAAAATTAATATACGAAAGTATAGATTTATGCGTAAACTTTAAGTATTTACTTCAAAAGTGCTCAATACGTAGGTAGAGCTAGTTAGTAATATATATATATATATATATATATATATATATATATATATATATATATATTAATAATAGTATATATATATGTTAGGACGATTAATTGGAATCGGAAAAATCGGAACATTTTGGGGTATGGAATCGGTATCGGAAATTTTTTTATTTATTTTCCGATGCCAAAAACGATTCCTTTAATTATCTCTTTTTTGTTTGATTTTTTTTATAACAAAATCTTCTGCAGCTTGTAGTAATTATATAATATTAAATATTTGTTGATTTTAAATAACCAGTCGAACTAAAATTTACAGATCACTCAACCGTGCAAGTGTATTTTCACGTTTTAGAAAATATCTGCACGCTTAACATGTGTTTTTACGGCAATCGGAAAAAAAAAATAACAACTTTATTGTTAAATATTTAAAGATTTATAAAGAATCGGGAAAAATATTGGAATCGACCCATCACTTATAGATAATTATAATATATCGTCCCATCACTTGTCACACACACACACACACACACACACACACACACACACACACACACACACACACATATATATATATATATATATATATATATATATATATATATATATATATATATTATAATAGAAAAATGCGAACATGAAAAAAAGTAATATGGTTAAGCTTAAGCATAAATAGTAAAGGACGAATTGTTAAAACTGGAAAAGGACAGGACAAGATATTCTAGTAAAAAAAAACATAATAAATTTATAATTTAAAATATTGCAGCAATAAGAATTGATATATAATGTTATAAATTGAATGAAAAAAAGAAAGCAATTGTAAACTACAGATTCAAAAACACCAAGTGATTTATAATAGCTACGAAATGGTACGGATGGTACTGGAGTATTTAGGGGACTTGCTGTCACTCAGATTCTGGGGAAAACCGCAGGTTGTTGTCAGGCGTGCGAACTCCAAGACAGAAAACACTAATAACCGAAAGATCACATTGTGATGAATGAGAGGGTTGACATAAAGGAAGATTTATACTGCGCGTTTGTGTGAATAAAACAGTTCAGTAGGGCTGGTGAAACCGGACACGAAAACAAATTTGGTTTTGACCTTTATTTCCTATATAATAATAATAATAATAATAATAATAATAATAATAATAATAATAATAACTTTATCCTAACAAAAGCTTCATGAGACCCCTGTCCTTCGTCATAATCCGACCCAGTCCACTAAAATCATTTCAACGTATTATATGTTATAGAAAGCTTTACAAGGCATATATAGAACTAGAAAACTACTCGCCCCAAGACCAGTAAAAGTAATTCCCCAAAATGTTAAATTTTACACCACTTTTACGTCTGCTTACGAGGATTAAAACCAATATTTAATAATACTAAACCTTATGTCTAGAATCCATGTTCTAATTTTGATCAAAATTCATTATATGATTTTGATTCTAGAAAATGCCTTAAGCTTAAAAAGTCTTAAAGAAGAATGCGAAGCTCAGAGAATATAATTTTAATTGTTAAGGGGTCAAACGTCAACGATTTGAGCTTTAAGAACTCTACTAAACTCCTCCGCCAATTTTGGGTATAAACACTTGAAATTTTAGACATAGGTTCCTTTGACATAGATCTAACTTCATAATTTGATTTGAGCCCAAAACAATAAATGCGGCCTCTACCAAATCACTCAGCCAATTTTTGGTTTAAACATTTGAAATTTGGCATAAAGTGCATTCAAATATAGGGCAAACTTTTTAATCATTTTTTTGCTGAAAATTTGGCTACCAAGGGGTCGAAGGTCAAATGATTTTACCTTTGCGGTCTCTAGCAAACTATTAAGCCAATTTTGAGTTTAAACATTTGAAATTTGACACAAAGGGTATTCAGACATACAGCAAGCTTTTTAATCAGTTTTTGTGCGAAAATTTGTCTGGCAAAAGGTCAAAGTTTACAGAGTTTACCTTTGCAGACTCTACCAAGGTCCTCCGCCAATGTTGGGTATAAACACTTTAAATCTTAGATATAGGTTACTTGGACATGACTCGAACATTTTAATTTTATTTGAGGCCAAAACAATACATGTTAAGGGATCAGATTTAGGGTCAAAGTTAAAAAATATTACGTCTGCGGTCTCTACCAAGATTTCTCTTTAGTAGTTAAGGAAGCCTATTATATAGAAAGGCATTACCGTATATTCACACATTTTCATAGATACATATACAAATAAAGTTATGAACAGTGCATAGGGCCCGAGCAAAGCCTGGCAGAACTGCTAGTAATCTCTTCTCTATATAAATAAAATGAACTAATTTTTTCTCGTCTGATTTTGACCTTAATAGGATTAAAAATCAAGATATTTCATGCAAATATAATATGCACAAATGGCAGAACAATATCTGAGGTGTGTTATAGGCTTATTATTTCTCAAATTCCTTGATAATCTTAGATTTCTATACTTTTTCTGCTGAGAAGTCACGGCCAAAATCGGTTAAGATCAATGGAAGTGGTAAAATATTTTCTCTCTAATAAATTCCTCCTCCCCCTGCCACCACTTAACACCGTTTGGGGATCGTTCACAAGGAACAGTTGAGAAGAGAACACCGGTTTGGCTTCGTAGTTCTTTCATGTGAAGTTATTTAAAATCACTAAACTAAGCTGCAGTGCTCTGTGACGTAGTGGTTAGTGTGCTGGACAATTCACATTACATTTTCACGTTCGCGCCGACCTACCGTAGTCGTTTTATTTTTTTTTTTTCCTAAACAACTGGAATGGACTTTTCTTGGTGGCCGAACTGTTAACGTTGCAGATGTTTTTTTTTTTTTCACACTTTATTTTCCTACTTTTACTCATGACTCCGGGTTTGATCCTTCCTACTTACCTACCATAACATTTTTTAAAACTCCCCCCCCCGTCCTGGAAACAAACACTCGGGCAACGCCGGGTACCCCCGCTAGTTAATAATAATAAGATGATATATTACGTATCTATTTTTGTTTTAGTATTCACCTGAACCGTGTTCAATACATGGATAGCGATTAACAGTATTACAAAATAGACTTATGACAAGTTATCTACATAGAAAAGTTTGCGTTCATTTCCGAATGAAATCACCAGGCTAATTATACTGATTTACATTCTAAAACCGTTTTTGATAGTTAAGCGGCGTCCACTCCATTTTCCAAACAATCTATACTCCTACAAATTTTGCGTACTGATATTCATATTAAAAACCCCTTTTTCTATTCATTTAAAAATAAAATTCAACTTTGTTATATATAGGTCGTGGATTACAGTCACTAGAAAAAGATCTAGTTAATTTGTACTTTCTTTTAAACGTTCATTCTAATTAATCTCCTATTAGTTTTCTCGGTTTTCTCATGAATGATCATCTTTAGTTAACTATTACGTGTAATTATATTCATGCAGATATTCTACATGATTTATACGTACGTAATATTTGCGTAAAAGGTTTACAGTAAACACAAAACTCTTTCCATATATATATTTATATATGCATATACATATTTTTGTTTAAAAAATTTTGCCTACCAAACTCCTCTGTCAGTTTTTGGTCTACAGACCTGAAACTTCATACATAAAATATTTGAACCCATGCAAAACTTTGTATTTGGGTTTAGCCCGGGAAAATCGGTACAAAAATGTGAAAATTAAAAAAAGAAAAAAATAAAATTTGCCAGGCGAACGATCGAACGACGGTATTACGAATATGCACGCATAACGTACTAGCTATAGGTCTATCGTAAGCTAAACGTTTCGGTTTCAATCCTCGGTGGTAGCGCATTTTTTTTTTCTAACTTTTTAACTCACTAATATATATTAGGTCCAATATAATATAATAATAAATACGAAATCTGCATTAATCAAATTATCATATTTAAGCGTATTTTAAGATCGGGCAATGCCGGGCGGCCTGCTAGTCATCTATAAAATTAATTACTCAACGATACGTAAAAATGTATTGCCCTCTAGGCGATGAAGTCCAAGTCTGCATTTGACTACTAAAGAATTTATATATGCATATTTGGTTGCTTTGAACAATTTTACCGAGCAACCCCGCCTCGCACTTATTAAATTTTTTAGAAGGCGTTTCATATTATGAACCCAACCAGGGATTGGTATTTCAATTAGTCACTCATAAATCGACACTGCACATTTACCAATCTGTGTTCGCAAATGTACTCAACGTTTTAACTTTAGGGACACTTAGCCGTTGAAATCGATAAGAAATGCCATTGAGTTCAGTCGTCCTTATACGTATCTTAGCCCTTCGCCGATAATGGAGCCAAATTGTCCTCAGTTAAATCCTTCAGCATAACCAACTTTGGATTGACTGGTTAACATGCTTATATTATGTTTGTTTGAAGGCGTCTATAAAATTATAAAATGAATGAGTACAAATGAATTTAGAAGTCGTCTGATTGGCTGAGAACAAGAGTTCATTGTTATAGAACTGATATCTTTAATCTATGGCATTTGAAGAAAAGAAAAAAGGGCGTATACACATGCCTATTTCGTATCTGCTGTATTCTCCTTCCTCTATAAAATAAAATAGATAAAATTTAAATGAGAAAAGATCAACTTTGAAACGAAAATTACCTTCAAATCAAAACAAATGAGTTTCAAATAAAATAGATCAATACCTAATTGAAAAAGATTTCAAATCAATTTTTTTTATTGAAAGACATTAATTTCCAATAAAAATTTCAAGTTTAAATAAAAAAGATCAACTTTAAATAAAAAAGATCAACTTTAAATAAAAAGATCAACTTTAAATAAAAAGATCAAGTTTAAATAAAAAAGATCAAGTTTAAATAAAAATGATCAACTTTAAATAAAAATGATCAAGTTTAAATAAAAAAGATCAACTTTAAATAAAAATGATCAAGTTTAAATAAAAAGATCAACTTTAAATAAAAAAGATCAACTTTAAATTAAAAAGATCAACTTTAAATAAAAAAGATCAACTTTAAATAAAAAGATCAAGTTTAAATAAAAAAAGATCAAGTTTAAATAAAAAGATCAAGTTTAAATAAAAATGATCAAGTTTAAATAAAAAGATCAACTTTAAATAAAAAAGATCAACTTTAAATTAAAAAGATCAACTTTAAATAAAAAAGATCAACTTTAAATAAAAAGATCAAGTTTAAATAAAAAAAGATCAAGTTTAAATAAAAAGATCAAGTTTAAATAAAAAAGATCAACTTTAAATAAAAAAGATCAACTTTAAATAAAAAAGATCAACTTTAAATAAAAAAGATCAACTTTAAATAAAAAAAGATCAAGTTTAAATAAAAAGATCAAGTTTAAATAAAAAAAGATCAAGTTTAAATAAAAAGATCAAGTTTAAATAAAAAAGATCAACTTTAAATAAAAAAGATCAACTTTAAATAAAAAAGATCAACTTTAAATAAAAAGATCAACTTTAAATAAAAATGATCAACTTTAAATAAAAAAAGATCAAGTTTAAATAAAAAGATCAAGTTTAAATAAAAAAGATCAAGTTTAAATAAAAAAGATCAACTTTAAATAAAAAGATCAACTTTAAATAAAAAAAGATCAAGTTTAAATAAAAAGATCAAGTTTAAATAAAAAAGATCAAGTTTAAATAAAAATGGTCAACTTTAAATAAAAAAGATCAAGTTTAAATAAAAAAGATCAACTTTAAATAAAAATGATCAAGTTTAAATAAAAAAGATCAAGTTTAAATAAAAAAGATCAACTTTAAATAAAAAAGATCAACTTTAAATAAAAAAGATCAACTTTAAATAAAAAAGATCAACTTTAAATAAAACAGATCAACTTTAAATAAAAAAGATCAACTTTAAATAAAAAAGATCAACTTTAAATAAAAAAGATCAACTTTAAATAAAAAGATCAAGTTTAAATAAAAAAGATCAACTTTAAATAAAAAGATCAACTTTAAATAAAAATGGTCAACTTTAAATAAAAAAGATCAACTTTAAATAAAAAAAAACAATTTAAATAAAAAGATCAAGTTTAAATAAAAAAGATCAAGTTTAAATAAAAAGATCAACTTTAAATAAAAATGATCAACTTTAAATAAAAAAGATCAACTTTAAATTAAAAAGATCAACTTTAAATAAAAAGATCAAGTTTAAATAAAAAAAATCAACTTTAAATTAAAAAGATCAAGTTTAAATAAAAAAGATCAACTTTAAATTAAAAAGATCAAGTTTAAATAAAAAGATCAAGTTTAAATAAAAATGAACAACTTTAAATAAAAATGGTCAACTTTAAATTAAAAAGATCAACTTTAAATAAAAAGATCAAGTTTAAATAAAAAAGATCAACTTTAAATAAAAAGATCAACTTTAAATTAAAAAGATCAAGTTTAAATTAAAAAGATCAACTTTAAATTAAAAAGATCAACTTTAAATAAAAAAGATCAAGTTTAAATAAAAAAGATCAAGTTTAAATAAAAAAGATCAACTTTAAATAAAAAAGATCAACTTTAAATTAAAAAGATCAACTTTAAATAAAAAGATCAACTTTAAATAAAAAAGATCAAGTTTAAATAAAAAAGATCAACTTTAAATAAAAATGGTCAACTTTAAATAAAAATGATCAACTTTAAATAAAAAAGATCAACTTTAAATAAAAAAGATCAACTTTAAATTAAAAAGATCAACTTTAAATAAAAAAGATCAAGTTTAAATAAAAAAAGATCAAGTTTAAATAAAAAAGATCAACTTTAAATAAAAAAGATCAACTTTAAATAAAAAAGATCAAGTTTAAATAAAAAGATCAACTTTAAATAAAAAAGATCAAGTTTAAATAAAAAAGATCAACTTTAAATAAAAATGGTCAACTTTAAATAAAAAAGATCAACTTTAAATAAAAAAGATCAACTTTAAATAAAAAAGATCAACTTTAAATTAAAAAGATCAACTTTAAATTAAAAAGATCAACTTTAAATAAAAAAGATCAAGTTTAAATAAAAAGATCAACTTTAAATAAAAAAGATCAACTTTAAATTAAAAAGATCAACTTTAAATAAAAAAGATCAACTTTAAATTAAAAAGATCAAGTTTAAATAAAAAAAGATCAACTTTAAATAAAAAAGATCAACTTTAAATAAAAAAGATCAACTTTAAATAAAAAAGATCAAGTTTAAATAAAAAGATCAACTTTAAATAAAAAAGATCAAGTTTAAATAAAAAAGATCAACTTTAAATAAAAATGGTCAACTTTAAATAAAAAAGATCAACTTTAAATAAAAAAGATCAACTTTAAATAAAAAAGATCAACTTTAAATAAAAAAGATCAACTTTAAATTAAAAAGATCAACTTTAAATAAAAAAGATCAAGTTTAAATAAAAAGATCAACTTTAAATAAAAAAGATCAACTTTAAATTAAAAAGATCAACTTTAAATAAAAAAGATCAACTTTAAATAAAAAAGATCAAGTTTAAATAAAAAGATCAACTTTAAATAAAAATGATCAACTTTAAATAAAAAAGATCAACTTTAAATTAAAAAGATCAACTTTAAATAAAAAGATCAACTTTAAATAAAAAAGATCAAGTTTAAATAAAAATGATCAACTTTAAATAAAAATGATCAACTTTAAATAAAAAAGATCAACTTTAAATTAAAAAGATCAACTTTAAATAAAAAAGATCAAGTTTAAATAAAAAAGATCAAGTTTAAATAAAAATGATCAACTTTAAATAAAAAGATCAACTTTAAATTAAAAAGATCAACTTTAAATTAAAAAGATCAACTTTAAATAAAAATGATCAAGTTATAATAAAAAAGATCAACTTTAAATAAAAAGATCAACTTTAAATAAAAAAGATCAAGTTTAAATAAAAAAGATCAAGTTTAAATAAAAATGATCAACTTTAAATAAAAATGATCAACTTTAAATAAAAAAGATCAACTTTAAATTAAAAAGATCAACTTTAAATAAAAAAGATCAACTTTAAATAAAAAAGATCAACTTTAAATAAAAAAGATCAACTTTAAATAAAAATGGTCAACTTTAAATAAAAAAGATCAACTTTAAATAAAAAGATCAACTTTAAATAAAAAGATCAAGTTTAAATAAAAAAGATCAAGTTTAAATAAAAAGATCAACTTTAAATAAAAAGATCAACTTTAAATTAAAAAGATCAACTTTAAATTAAAAAGATCAACTTTAAATAAAAATGATCAAGTTTAAATAAAAAAGATCAACTTTAAATAAAAAGATCAACTTTAAATAAAAATGATCAACTTTAAATAAAAAAGATCAACTTTAAATTAAAAAGATCAACTTTAAATAAAAAAGATCAAGTTTAAATAAAAAAGATCAAGTTTAAATTAAAAAGATCAAGTTTAAATTAAAAAGATCAACTTTAAATAAAAAAGATCAAGTTTAAATAAAAAAGATCAAGTTTAAATAAAAAGATCAACTTTAAATAAAAATGATCAACTTTAAATAAAAAAGATCAACTTTAAATTAAAAGGATCAACTTTAAATAAAAAGATCAACTTTAAATAAAAAAGATCAAGTTTAAATAAAAATGATCAACTTTAAATAAAAATGATCAACTTTAAATAAAAAAGATCAACTTTAAATTAAAAAGATCAACTTTAAATAAAAAAGATCAAGTTTAAATAAAAAAAGATCAAGTTTAAATTAAAAAGATCAACTTTAAATTAAAAAGATCAACTTTAAATAAAAAAGATCAACTTTAAATAAAAAAGATCAACTTTAAATTAAAAAGATCAACTTTAAATAAAAAAGATCAACTTTAAATTAAAAAGATCAACTTTAAATAAAAAAGATCAACTTTAAATTAAAAAGATCAACTTTAAATAAAAAAGATCAACTTTAAATTAAAAAGATCAACTTTAAATTAAAAAGATCAACTTTAAATAAAAAAGATCAACTTTAAATTAAAAAGATCAACTTTAAATTAAAAAGATCAACTTTAAATAAAAAAACAATTTAAATTAATAATAATCAACTTTAAATAAAAAGATCAAGTTTAAATAAAAAAGATCAAGTTTAAATAAAAAAGATCAACTTTAAATAAAAAAGATAAACTTTAAATTAAAAAGATCAACTTTAAATAAAAAAAAACAGTTTTAAATTAATAATAATATACTTTAAATAAAAAAGATCAACTTTAGATTAAAAAGATGAACTTTAAATTAAAAAGATCAACTGTAAATAAAAAAGTTCAACTTTAAATTAAAAAGGTCAACTTTAAGATAAAAAAAGATCAACTTTAAATCAAGAAGATGAACTTTAAATGAGAAAGATTTGCACTAAATTAACAAAGGTGAGTTTAAAATTATTTGTTGATAATTTTAAACACGATCATAATGTACATAGCGGATTTTAAATCACTTTTAAGCCAGAAGCAATTAAAAAAAGAGAGGTAGAGAAATAAACAATATAAACAGAAAGAAATTATACTGCTGTAAGCAAAATATGAAACTCCTGTTTCTGCAGCATAAACAATAATTGTCTTTGAAGTGAGTTATTTCACGTCGATGCCGGCATCATAAAAAAAATCTATATATCTATAAAAGTGAACGTGTCTGTGTATGTGTGTGTGTGTGTGTGTGTGTACATTTCCCTACGCAATAAATCTGTCAATTTGAAGTCTACAGACTCGAAATTTGATATATAGGGTACTGAGATTTGGGAAAATCGATGTGGCCCGTTTTCGGCCATAAATTTGTCTATTAAGGGGTCAAAGTTCAACGATTTGACCTTTGAGAATCCTACTAAATTCCTCCGACAATTTTGGATCTAAACACTTGAAATTTTAGATATAGGTTCATTGGACATGGATCTAGCCTAATAACTTGATTTGAGCCCAAAACAATAAATGTTAAGGGGTCATAATAGGGGTAAAAGTTTAAAAAATTGAACGTTTTTTTTGCTCATCATACACCTCCAAACACCCGGGCAACGCCGAGCTGAAATGCTATTAATACTATAAAAGTATTAAAAGATTGTATCAATAAACAAGTGGAATCTGCATAACTCATACCACCGTTATATATATTTAATTTGCTTCAATTTGTGCCTACATGCTACGACCTTGTATTGACTTTTATCCAAACAATGCTTCAAGCAAACTACATTAACCTTTCATAAATTTGTAAATTTTAGATACCCATTCTGAGAGTTTAACACCCTTATATCTAGAAATTTTAAAATAATATATATACTTATCTTTAGAGGAAAAATTTTGTGTGTTATTAAGTAAATATAGTAAAATGCATTTCAATTGTGTACAAATCTCTCTCTCTCTCTCTCTCTCTCTCTCTCTCTCTCTCTATATATATATATATATATATATATATATATATGTATATATATTATAATATAAAGCTGAATATGTGTGTGTGTGTGTGTGTACATTTTTCTACGCAATAACTCAATTTTAAGCCTACAGATGCGAAATTCGATATACAGTGTGCTGAGATTTGCGGAAATCAATGTGATCGGTTTTCGGACAGAAATTTGGTGATTAAGGGGTCCAATACCTTTGTGTTTTATAGTCGACAATGTCTCTATAGGTTGATAATTCATTTATATTTTACTAGCTTAGGTGCCTGGCGTTGCCACCTGATGTTTGGTTGGTTGTTTTTGTTTTACGGCATATCAACCCTTTTCAGGTTATTTAATGCTGAATCTATTGATTTGGAAGAATAATTTTTTAATAGAGTATATTTGCTTTTTTTTTTTTAAGTTGGTTTCTATTTAACCCATAGTTGGAACCTTAACAGGTACTACCAGTACGGGTCAGAGTGGACCTGGGAGCAATGGCAATTAAAGGGTGGCTCCACACTCCTCAAAGCTCGCAAGCTGGGGCCTCATCTTTGGATATAGTTTAAGGTCATATCCAGGACCCCTGGTGTTTGGAGGTGTGTATTCGATCACACACACAATCAAGGACACACGGAGCAGAGAAAGAATTCCATAATTAAGCGGCTCGAGGAAGGAATATATCAGTAAGGCTATGACAAGAGAATATTCTATTCATTGTTTTGACTCTCGAGTATATATCCGACACAATAAGACACAGTTAATCAATCGGGAACCACACCACATAAAAACATAAAACATATAATAAGATATTAAATGATATATACTCGAGTCAAAATAATGAAAAGAATATTCTCTTGTCATAGACCTAGTTATATTAGATTAGACCATCTTCGATATCTAAGGACATCTACATTAAAGGGTTGGATTTAGCAGCTAGTCAGGTGTGTCTAGGGGTAATTTCGTTGAGGGTGTACAAGTGCTGTAAGTTCATCGGAGCACATTCCGTGGAAATACTTGTAACACATTCACATGTATGCAACACAGTAGCGATGCGACAGAGCCTAGAGTTTGGCAGACAGTGCATTATCTATTAGATTAGAAGGAGTGTCCAGTGATTGGTGCAACGATACTGCATTTACGGACGAACGTTGGCTTCATAGAGATAATCGGTATCGGCATGTGTGAGAAGTTTTCTAGCTCAGTAGAGGGAGCCTATCCTCTTTCCATCAGACTTGGTAGTATCATCTACGCACTTATTCAACTTAGTGTTACATGAGAATGGAAGAATTGTTTCTGCAGCCGGGAATTCGACATGGGCAGCTAAAAGAAGGAAAGCGCAGTTGGGGAGCCCAGAAAAGGTGACACAAGGATCTTTTAAAAGCAAACTTGAAGAAATATGGAATCAATACGGGCACATGGGAGACCCAGGCCAAGAATAGGCAAACCTGGATGCAGACAATCGCCTAAGGCATAAATACCTCCGAGGCCAATCGATGTGCAGACTTTGAAAAGAAGAGAAAGGAGAGAGAGAGAGAGAGAGAGAGAGAGAGAGAGAGAGAGAGAGAGAGAGAGAGAGAGAAAACGCCCTTGAGTCAACCCTTGAAATGGAAATGGAACTACCTGCCCTCACTGTGAAAGGCAGCTCAAGGCCAGGATCAGCCTTGTCGGCCACGTTTGCACACACCAAATCCCAGAACACGACCAATATCCTCATCACTGAGGGATCGCAAAGAGGGACATGAGAATGTAAGGTCAGGGAGGGTAAACATTGGATTTTCAGGCAGCGTGCTATTGACAATTGATTGGAAAGTTATTGGAAAGTTGTTAAAGAAAGTGAGATTTGTATCTATCTTGGTAGACTAAGACACAAGGTCGGTTTTTTTTAATGTGGAAAAATCCATCTCCCTAAAAGGGGCATTCTGGATAGGGACAAAACTTTAAATTGCCTCAGTCTATAAGGATTTCTCCTTCACTGATTAAGAATAGAAAATATGCAGTGCAGCACCAGGACAGACTACCCACAGCCTAAACACCTAAGGGTAGCATTAAATGTGACCATCCACTTGTAGCCTCATTCTATTATAGTTTGTTCTAGTTGGGGATGGGATATGCTACCGGATGCCAGACATTCATTCGCTATCTCAGGCATTCCAGCCGAGAGATCTTTTTAAGATTCTAACCGTTCCTTTAAGTGCAATTTTTTGTATGTCATTTGTATTTTTTTTCTATATATTTGCCTAGTAGTCTAAGAAATTCTTGTAATTGCACGAATGATAGAGATCTTCCTCAGATTCCAATTTCTTTTCATGTCGTACATAAGACCTTGGTATTTCATTATCTTTTCCCTCGCAGCTGCATTCAACCTCGTTTAGCATCAGTGGGGGACACTAACTTTTACTAAGGTTGCTTTTTCTTCCTGCTTGTCCCAATGTCAAGCCACGTCAGGTTTGATAGCTCTTTTCTAGGTGCGTAACTGTAAGAATTGGATAATGGATGGTGTGGGACTTATTTCCGACTGTTCTTTCTGGTAAACATGTTCCCAGGACTTGCTGCTACATTTGATATTCAACTTTTAGAGTTTGATGTGATCAGCAAATGCACTGATCAAGTCATATGAGTAAACGTGTATAGCTTAGTAGTAGTAGTAGTAGTAGTCGTAGTAGTAGCAGCAGCAACAGCAGCAGCAAATGAGATGCGGGGTATTCATAGTTTATACATAACGTTTTATGACGGTAATGCAATCACTATTTCAATTTTTTTCCCCTCTGTTCGCACATCCGGTGTTTGAATAGTTTCAAGAAGCATTCTGCAAGGCTTGTATATCATTTCTTTTGAAATTGAGAAAGAATTGGTCTGATTTATTAAAAAAAACAAACAACAAAAAAAAAAAACAAGTCTGATAATAATAGAAAACATTTTCTTTTTCTGACTTTTTAATATGTTTTTTTTTTTTTTTTTTTTTGAAAACTAATCCTGCCATAAAAATACACGAATCTTGTGTGTGCACGCTGGAAATAGCCAGCCCCGTACAAAGTCGAACCATTGTGAATTTTTTTCCCCAAACAATGCAATAAATCAAAGCGGACAAAACAAGAAATCCAAGCAAATCTTTTCGCTTATCAAAGTTCATTTGTAAAGTTTGTAATGACCAAATTTACTTTTAAAAACGCAGACACAAAATGTTCTGAAAGCAACTGAACAATAAATCATCGAAAGAAAGAAGAAAAACCCAGCAAAAAAACAAACAAACAAGCAAACATAAATCTACATATATATATATATATATATATATATATATATATATATATATATATATATATATATATATAAAAGTGAGAATTTCTGCACGTGTGAGAACACTTCCCAACCTATATATTTAACAAATTTTTGATCTACACATTTGAAATTTGGCATGTACGGTATTCAGACATGTCGAAAAATTTTTAATTAAAAAAAAATACGGGCTGCTAAGGGGTCAAAATTAAAGAAAAAAATTGTATGTGAGATTGTCGGATTTTTATTTGTTTGTCGTTTCACGAATGCGCATACGTGAATGGTTCATATGATAGATTACTCATGTTAAGAATAAGTAGGTTTGAAAAATCTTTTAAAGATCGTGTCAAGCCGGCATAATGGTTATCGAACTTGACTCACTGTCATTAGAATTTGGTTTCGATCTCAGCTCGAGTATTTTCTTTTACTTACAGGACGTGAACTGTTTAGAAAAAAACATAATACTCACATGTCTCAGTTTCTTTTTATTTTTTTTTTCTTCAATTCATTTTTAAGAAGGAATTTAACGTTATCTATATATCACTAAAAGTGAACGTGTCTGTCTGTGTGCCTGTGTGTATGTCTGTATACATTTCCCTACGCAATAACTGTGTCAATTTTCAGTCTACAGACTCGAAATTTGATATACAGGATACTGAGATTTGGGAAAATCTTTGTAATCAGTTTTCGGCCAGAAATTTGGCTGTTAAGGGGTCAAAGTTCAACGATTTGACCTTTGAGAACTCTACCAAACTTCTCCAACAATTTTGTGTCTAAACACTTGAAATTTTAGATATATGTTCCTTGGACATGGATCTAACTTAATAACTTGATTTGAGCCCAAAACAATAAATGGTAAGGGGTCATAATAGGGGTCAAAGTTAAAAAAATTGACCGCTTTTGTTTTTGCTCAACATACACCTCCAAACACCCGGGTAACGCCGGGCTGAAATGCTAGTATTTAATATTTACAGTATTTCGGTTTATAATAAATAAGAAATCTGCATTAATTACAATATAATATTTAGGCGCTATTTTCGACCGGGCAACGCCGGGCAACGCCGGGCAACGCCGGGCGACCTGCTAGTATCAAATATAGAATGTAAAACCATTGCAGAAAGTAACAAAAAAAAAAGGCCAGTATTCAATTATCCTCCACTATATAATAAATACCAATGTGTATTTATTTATTACCTCTTCAGAAAGTACGAGGTTCCTTCAATAAGTTTCTCGACATTTTTTCGTATGGGCGCTTTTATTCATAGTACATACATGAAACTCTAATCTCTTTCGAAATACCCCCCCCCCCCGCCGGCAATGCACTTTTATCGTTCCATTAACTTCTGAAAGGCCTCATCGAAGTCCTCTTGAGTAGGCGTGTCAATGATCCTCGTCATAGCCTCTTTCATCTCCTCAATTGTCTCATAACGACAGCCTCTAAGGTTTTCCTTGAGCTTAGGGAATAATCAAAGCTCACAGGGAGCAAAGTCTGGACTCGAAGGAGGGCGAGGAACTGCCTTGATGCCTATCTTGGTCATGAGAACGACTTTCTTTCTGAGCTTCTCTGGGCACTCTTGGAATAAACTACGCTCAAATCTTCCGTATCTTCAGTTCCTCACGAATAATTGTGTGTACAGTTCCCACACTGACATCAAACTGGGCACTTATTGTCTATAGAGACACGCGACGGTCCTTATTCATGGAGTTCTTTATTTTGACAATCGACTCTGATGTTCTGACTTTCTTACTCCTCCCACACCTCTCATCACTTTTCGCAGACTCCCTGCCTTCCTTGAATCTCTTATGCCACTCAAAACTGACGCTCGATTTATACTAGATGGTTCAAAAGCAGTCTGAAGCATTCCATACGTTCCTGTGGCATTTTTTTTCAAGTTTAAAACAGAATTTTATTGCATATCGTTTACACGTGCACATCGTGTTTTTAAAATTCACCAACTGTGACAATCGGGCTTTAGTAGGGCGTACTCCAATTACTGCTGTAGCTATTCACTTTAACCTGAAATCATAAAAATTGGTCACTCATCTCATAAGATGTATAGCAATAATATACTGGATTTCCAAGAGTTTACGACAATTTAAAATGCCTGTACAAAAGAGTTCCGGAAACTTATTATTGAAGGCACCTCATATTATACCCCCGACGCAATCTTCCACAAGAGTCAAATATGTGGAATACTGTTGGGGTGGAGCTCCTGATTAACCGTTTCTGCTTTGACAGGGCGCAAAACCGTCTTCGATATTTCATGGGCGAGGACCTTTTCACTTCACTACTTTCTCGTTCTCAGAGAAAAGACGTTGCGAGTCTGTCTTTGCTCTATGTTTATTTTTATGGTAGGTGCTTGTCTGAGCTCCAATCTATGGTCCCTCCCCGTAAAACGTTCTCAACAAATACTCGCCTAGCTACAACCACCGCCAACAACTTCCCACATTCTCCATCTGTGCCTACAACTAAACGAAAAATCCACGAGCAGAGTTTTTTCTGGAACTGTCCGTCTGTGGAACGCAATACCGTGGGTCTGCTTCTTGGCTGACTATAATATGGTCTTTCAAATCCCATGTGAATAAAATTCCGTTGAACCGCCATTTTAGATAATCTAACCATACCTAAGTTCCACCATGCCTGATCTTGTTTTCTCAGTATCTGCCTAACACTTAACTCTTGTCCTAGAGTGGCGCCCGAGCCTTGATAAGTGATTACCAGTCATGTAAAAAAAGATCATTATTTGGATAATTAGTTCATGGAATAGTGAATAAGCGTGTCAATATACTAGTAGAAATAAGGACAAACATTTAATTAAAGCTGAACCAAGATATTTCGGTCAAATGAATATGGTCGAACGAATAGACCGAAATATTTTAGTTCTACTTTAATGATCTGTTTGTTTCCGTATTGTTACTAGTCTGTTTGCATGCTTTTCCAATATTCCATGAAGTAATTTTCGATTTTGTCCCTCATATCTCTATTTATATAAAGTTAAGCATATGTACATGTGTATGTATTTGTACGTAAAGGATTCACCCCTAAGCTAATCGATTAATCGATTATTTTGAATTTTCGAACACATCTGGCGAATGTGATGAGTTAAAATGCTGCTTATACTTAGTTTTTGTTCAAGTAAAAGTGGTTTGTAAGTATTTCGTAAAAGTTTAGGCAATTCCAACTTTTGTGGAATTATTACAGTAGTTATTAGACCTAAAATAATAAATGTTTTACATTTTCTAATTTCTTTAGATTATGTTAAGGATTTTTAAGAGGAACATTATGGAGACAACCTTTTAAAAGAAAATTCAAATATTTTAGATTCGTATTAAACTAGCAGGCCGCCCGGCGTTGCCCGGTCCTAAAACACGCATATATATATGATATTTAAATTCACACAGAAACTGAGATATGTGCATGCGAGTATTGATTTTTTGTTTTTTAAATAGTTCACTTCTTGTAAGTAAAAAAAAAAAATCAAGCTGAGATCGAAACGAACACCTAAAGACAATGAGTCAAATACAATAACCATGAAGTCAGCTTGACACGATCTTTAAAAAGTGTTTTCAAACCTACTTATTCTTAACGTAAGGAATCTGTGACGTGAGCGATTCACGCATGCGCATTCGTGAAGCAGTTGACAAGCAGATAAAAATCCGATGACCCCCCCACCACGTTCCAAATTTCCAGTTTTGACGCCTTAAGCGGCCTTTTTGTCCGGATAAAAACCGATCGAAAAGTTTGCCACATGTCTGAATACCCTATATACCAAATTGCAAGTCTGTAGATAAAAACATTGTTGAGTATATAGGTTGAGAATGTCCTCACGCACACCTCACTTTTATTGTAGCATCGATTTGATCCATTAGCATTAAACATCAATGATGCTTGACTTAATCTTCTTATTAAGACTACTACTACTACTACTACTACTACTACTACCGTGTTTTTTTATTTATATTCACTATGACGAACATAAGTATCTATACGCGTATAAATTTAGTTTTTTTTGTGTATTGATAGTCATATTAAAAACCCTTTTTCTATTTATTTAGTTGTTTATTTGTTCCTTACTGAAACAGATTAGGCACAAGGCCGTTTTATTAATGTGGAGAGTTAGGGGAGGGGGGACCAGCTCCCCCCCGAGAGGGAACTGGATAGTGACAATTGGTATGAAGGGTTCCCCCTACACTGATCAAAACTGATTGCTCAAGAGCAATGGTCTGATATGTGGGGTTGCCACCACATATGGTCCTTGATTGCACCATCTGCCGGAACAGATACTACACTTTAATAACAGAAAACAGATCTTGGACCGAAGGCCAAGAAGAAAAAAGGCGAACCTTTGTTTCTTTTTATTTAAGTGTTTATTTAAGAAGAAAAATCACAGATTTTACAAAATTTTCAAATTAAAATTATATAAAAAAGGCAAGTAATTCTTTTTAAATGTGGCATGAGGCCAGAAAGGGCGTGTGTGTGTGTGGGGGGGGGAATGGGTGTCGGGGGTCGTCCACTTGTCTATTCCCTATAACTAGTTGCAATCACCACAATACCGCATTCACTCTAGGAGTTGGATCTACTTAAAGCCCCAGATGACAATATGTACAAGTTTTTTTTTTTTTTTTTTTTTTTTTTTAAATATATACAACGGCTTTTTTTATGATCCTTTTTTGTTTTGTTTTTTGTAATAAAATATATAATGACAACATTATATATATATATATATATATATATATATATATATATATATATACAAACGTATATATGTATACACACATATATATACACGCACATATATATACACACATATATATACACACACATAAATATAGACACACACATATATAGGCACACACATATATATATAGACACACACATATATACACACACACATATATATATATACAAACATATATATATACAAACATATATATATATACACACATATATACACACACACATATATACACACACACATATATACACACACACGCACATATATATACACACATACACACACACATATATATATATACACACACACATATATATGGAATAACTTTTATTTACACAACTTAAAAATTTGTTTAGGATTTTTCAGATTAACGATTTTATCTTATCTTTGATGGCAAATAAATCTAAATTTAATTCGTCGATTTGTGTATGTTTATTTCATGAACTGCATTTTTGGTTCCTACGTATTTTACAAGCACGTAAAGACTGCAGTCACTTTTGTTTAACAATCTTATGCTATTACTAGCATGGCTATCTAACGTTGCCCGGGAATGTAAAGAAGGGCATCTTTGTACTCCTGTTCTAAGCCTCAATCCCAATTACAATTTTCTTCGTTATATATATATATATATATATATATATATATATATATATATATATATATTTCATTTCATTTCTATGATTTATTAAAAACAAATTCGTTGTCCTTCCTGAATCCCTTGAATAAAAGAACTCATTATTTTCTAACTGTAGAGTCACAAATTTTGTCCCCCTATTACTGTAATTGAATAGATATTACGGTATCTTCTGTATAAAACCATAATCTGCCCCATGCAATACTAAATCAGAATATGCTAAGTTTCTTAATGTATTTTTGGAGATTCCCAACTTGTGGTCAGACAGACATACAGGAAAGATTTATAGCTTTACTTTATATAATAAACTAGCGGGGGGGGGGGGGCGCCAGCCTTTGCCCATTAGTAAAATACGCTTAAATATGATATTTTAATTCATGCAGATTTCATATTTATTATCATAAAGCCAATTCTCTATTGATTATTATATTGTACCCAACATATAGTCGTGATTTCAAAAGTTAAAAAATAAAATGACTTCGGTGGCATGAGCTAGAATCGAAACCAAAATATGTAGTCCCCTACCCGCGTTCCCTACCATTTGAGCCCACCCGATAGAATATTACTGCTGAGCATTTATTAGTATTTCTTAGTTTATCTCGATTGAGTCAGTTCTATATTTAAAATACAATGGACAATATTTTGATAGAAATATTAATAAACTTATATTTGTTGCGTGTTACTGTTTCTTGTTTTCTGTCCAAGAAAGTCATTTTTTGCGTTATCAAAAAAAAAATATGACCTTCATCAAAAAATTTATAGATTAAATATATTTCTCGTTTCGTGGAATTTCCACGGGTACTAATAATTATATATTATACAAGACTACCCGTGACCTGTTGAGTCAGTATGTTATATTAGCTATAGAGCGTGACACTTGTGTATGAGCGTGACACTTGTGATGTAAAGAAAATAGTTTTTTGTGATAGAACACAAACATTTCTATGAAAGTATATTAAAATAAAAAAGAATATAGATAGATTTCTATGAGTCGTTCTGTTTATAATTGTTTATTTTTGAAAAAACAAAAAAAGCAAAAAACAAGACTTACAGCCATTGAATTATATGTGGTTTGCAAAACTTATAGGTAAATGTGCACTGAACAGATACCATAATACTTAAAGTTAAATTTAAATTTTGATATATCTTTTAATTAAAACGCGGAAAAAAAATCAATTGGCACACTGAAAACGTACACAGTAAAACAATACGTTTTATTTTCGCGTTGATTATTTATTTGTAACGCAAGTTAAAAAAAAACATATTTTCGCGGTTATTTATTTATGTTGGTAGTGTAGAAGAAAATGTACGAATGTTTTTTAAAGAAAGGTGTATTAAAAAAATGGAGAATAAATTAAAAAAAAAGGAAGGCGGTGGGTAAATCGTCGTTGTAAAATACTCTTATGGTTGTCAACGAGTTAAACTAAATTTAATTGTAAGAAAATTGCGTTAAAATAACTTAAACGTACTACGGAAATGAACGATGTAAAAAAAAATGCAGAAAGTATTAACAATTCTTTATTTGGATAACTTAAGAAAAAAAAACACCATAAAAAACAATTGGGACGCTGAAAACTTACACAGTAAAACAATACGTTTTATTGTCGCGTTGATTATTTATTTTTAAAGGTTTTTTTTTAAATTTGCGTTACAAATGAATAATCAACACGACAATAAAATGTATTGTTTTACTGTGTACGTTTTCAGCTTTCAAATTTTTTTCGTGTTTAAATTATCCAAATAAAAATTGTTAATACTTTCTGCTTTTTTTTACATCGTTCATTTCTGTATTACGTTATGGATTTATGTTTATGTACGCATGCGCAACCGGAAGTCGTAAACCGGATGTTGGGTTACAACACCCGTTACAAGGTCATTTCAGTTTTATAATTATATAGATTAAATGCGAATTGATCACAGTTTATTTTCCTCAGGTTTTCCACATATATATGTTAACAGCACAATAAAATACACGCTAAATATTACTTCGTTCTGGGATTGAATTATATTTGAAGAAAAAAATATCAATTGTAATTAATATAATTAGGGCTAATTTTTAATTAACTGGACAAGCTATTTGCTCCCTCTTTCTCTTAATCATCTATGTATTTATCACCTCCTCTCAGTCTATATTTCATCAAATCTAATATTTCAACTATCATATATATATATATATATATATATATATATATATATATATATATATATATATATATATATTGTGTGTGTGTGTGCGTGCGTGCGCGCGTGAGTGTGTTCCCTATGGACTCGAAAACGGCTGGACCGATTTTTATGAAATTTCACAAAAGGTACTCTATATACCTGGCAGTGTTCTTCGATAGGTTTTGTGTCGGAATGTTTTCAATAAGTATCGATAATCGATAATCGAAATAATCCGATGAAAGAAGGAACAGGCGATTTTGATCAAAGTTAACATCTCACACATCCTAACATCACAAGTGCATTTGAAAAGTTTTATTACCACACAAACCTAAAGGCTCGACATATAAAATCAACAGTAGGTTCTTTTATATGACAGGGCCGCGTTCGAAATGCATGTTTCACTTTAGAACACAATTGAGCCATGATACTTGACTTTTGCATTTTAAACTTTAATTCGAGCCATTATAAATAAAGATAATTTTATAAAATCAACAACAGGTTCTCTACAGTGCAATGTAGATTGTGAACTAAGTCACTGCAAGAGGCATATGAGCTTTCTCCTGGTGCACCGCCATGGGTCCCCAACTAAAGCAGGCGATCAATGGATTTGATTGAAAAATGGTCGATTTCACCGATTTCGATGACAATAAAAATATGGGGATGAATTCGTCGATCATCATTCAATTCCGGGCAATGTCGGGTCACCCTGCTACATTTTTTTTTCCTTTAAATTGTGAACATTTATAAAAAGATCGATTCTATCTTTTCAGCTAATTTACATAGTGTGTTTAAACGTAAACAATTACATAAATTATCTATCTTTGTCGCTCTCATTCTATCTGGAGAGACAATGGACACTCTGTACAAGGCTAGCTGTGTGTGTATGTGAAGCAAGGATTGCAGAATTCCTAACCATGCTTTTTCTGAATCGACACTGCGTGATCCCGGTGACAGGGAGAAGTTCCAGACGACCGAAAACAATGCCGAGATAAGCGGAGAGCACATACAGCCATTTAGTACTGACCAGCTAAGTCTCTTTGCTTCTATGTCATTCACCATAATTTATTTTAGTTATGCATTTTAAAACCGGCGCCATTAAAGATGCTGACTTCAACCATTGTTGTTACTCTCTCCCTAATTTTCTCTATCTATATGCCACGTTAAACAAATCCATTTTCAAAGTATGTAGCTACAGAAATTGCATAGTTATACTGGATTGTGTGTGAGTTCTTTCCAACAGTTCTTTTTTGATATAGGTTCCCAAGTTTTGCTGCTAGATTGGACATTCAATTCCCATGTTTATATCGCAAATTTATGAATTAAATAATAGTGGGACGAATACTGAAATGACCCAACGGGTCACGAGAACGTCTACTATATTAATTTTATTTACAATGTACAATGATTTTTGGAGGGTGTGTGGGTGGGAAACGTGTTTGTAGAGGTAATGCTGTTAATAAATTCAACGGCATTATTATTATTCATGGGGCGGGAAACTTTAGAAAATCCACAACTTGTTTTTCCCCTTTGTGGATTTTCTATGGCTCCAGACCGTAGATAATCATGAAACCGTTTCATTCAATAATAACATTATTTATATAAACAACGTTGTCAATCAAAAGCGGCAGAATAAATTAAATATACTGTCGAAAATACATTATATTGGCTACTTTATATGTATGTATATATATATATATATATATATATATATATATATATATATAAATATATATATATATAATATTTATTTCAACATTATATATACATATTTCAAAGGCGTCCCATTGGTTTCATCGCCTCCTGACACGCTATATATATATATATATATATATATATATATATATATATATATATATATATATATATATATATATATATATATATATATAGAGAGAGAGAGAGAGAGAGAGAGAGAGAGAGAGAGAGAATAAAAAGAAACAAATCGTATTATGTGTTCATCAACGTTTCGTCTTTATTTCGAGACTTCCTCTGGATGAATGAGATTTAGAAACAAAAAATACCAGTACAAAATATAGTGAAACATTTTCAAATATTTTGTACTGATATTTTTTTGTTTCTAAATCTCATTCATCCAGAGGAAGTCTCGAAGTAAAGACGAAACGTTGATGAACACATAATACGGTTTGTTCCTTTTTATTTTCTCTATTTTGTCGGAATACTATTTCCATCATTTTCATCATATATATATATATATATATATATATATATATATATATATATATATATATAAATATATATATATATATATATATATATATATATATATATATATATATATATATAAGGCTATACCCCTGTATGTCTGTCTGTCTGTCTCCATATTTTCAAACTCTATCTCTACCGAAACTAAAAGTCACAGACCGGCGCTAGGGGCCTCAACTGATTGTTTTTTTTTATGGGTCCTTAGTTGGTTAAAATATTTTTTAAAACGTAAAAATGGGCTAGAATAGAAAAAAATCGCTATACATTTTGTACATTCATCTCAGTTAATTTTTGATTTTTAATTAGTTCAAATGCGTGTCATATTGATACAGTGGTAACGTCACCAGCTTTAAAAGCTACAGTTTTGCTTTCGGTTTCGATTCTAGCTGATGGCACTCTCATACGTTTTTTTTTTTACTTTTGAAATCACGACTCTATAATTTAATTTATAAAACTCACTATGTCTGTCTGTCTGGCTGTCTGTCTCCATATTTTCAAAATTCTACCTCTTCCAAAAATAAAAGTCTCAGAGCAGAGCTAGGGGCCTCAAATGAGTGGAGTTTTTTTATGGACCGTGGGGGATGCCCTTTTCTCTTCCCTGCACCCTCTTTCCCACAGAAGAGACGTTGCGAGTCTGTTATTGCTTTATCGTTATTTTCGTGGCAAGTGCTCGTCTGAGCTCTAATCTATGCCCCAGCTCCTCGTCAAACTTTCACAAAAAAAAACGCTCGTCTATTTGAAACCACTATCAATAATTTCCCACACTCTTTATCTGTGCCTAAACCTAAATGTAGATTCCATGAACAAAGATTCTTTCTTAGAACTGCACGCCTGTGGAACTCTCTTCCGTTTGCCTGCTTTCCAGCTGACTACAACTTGATTGTCTTCAAGTCCAATGAAAACAGATTCTTGATGAACCGTCTCCCTAAGTAATCTAATTTACAAAATACCCACTACTTATGTTTACTACTAATGTATACCCATTAACCCTTATCCTCTAGTGTCCCCCGGGCCTTGATAAGTGGTGATTCCTGTGTAAAAAAAAAAACAAAACAAAACAAAAAAACAAAAAAAAAAACGTTCTTTTATGGGTCTTTAGCCGGTGAAAATATTTTTAAGGGACAAAAAAAGGGGTCAAAATAAAAAAATAAAAAAATCGTTATACATTTTGTAAATTCATCTTTATTTTTAACCAGTTCATATCCGTGTCACGTTGGTACAATTGTAACGTTACCAGCTTTGAATGCTGTAGTTTCGGTTTCGATTCCAGCTGATGGCACCCAAATACTTTTTTTTTTATTTTACTTTTGAAATCACGACTCTATAATCATTAGGGCTATGACAACAGCATATTCTTTTCATTGTTTTGAGTCTCAGGCATATAGCCATTGATATCTTATATGTTTTTATGTAGAGTGATGTGGTTCTTGGGTGATATATTGTGTCTAATTGTGGCGGATATATACACGAGAGCCAAAATAATGAAAAGAATATGCTGTTGTTATAGCCCTAATAATAATATATACGGAATCTGGACAAATTAAAGTATCATATTTAAGCATATTTTACGACCGGGTAAAGCCGGGCGCCCCACTAGTATATATATATATATATATATATATATATATATCGGAAAAAAAAAAATAACAGCGTTTCGAAGTTGTTAATATTGCTAGAGGAAAACGCCACACACACACACACACACACACACACACACACACACACACACACACACATATATATATATATATATATATATATATATATATATATATATATATATATATATATATATATATATACTAGCTGTACTTGCCACGCGTTTCAGTGGCTCAATTTGGTGTAATGGAAAAATTTAATAAAAAGAGAAAATGCATGTTTCTTATATTAGTACAGCAATCCACTGCAAAAGTGAAAAAGAAGGCGAAAATGAAAAAAAAAATTGTACTCTTGCAGAATTTGATCTGGATCCTCGGGAGTTTCTGTCAATCATTCATGGTTTGGACTTGACCAACAATCAGTGGATGAAGCCGAACGTAGCAAAAATGTTGAAACGCTAAATGTTTTTTTTTGTTGTTGTTTTACAAAAATGTGAGTTAGTAATTAATATTTGGTTGATGGTGGGGGGAGGGGGGTTACTATACACAGATTGGAAAAAGTTGTCCAAAAACAAATAAATGAAAGCAAAGGTAAGTTACGTCTTACCTAATTGGATAATTGTTTAGTGTTTTTATGTATGTAAAATGTTTAATCGGCTCAAAAAACAGAAATGGTCGCGGACTCTGTTGAATACGTTAAGTTTGGGAAAGTAAGTTGAAAACTAAAAACTATACAAAACAGTGTCTGAAACTCACCGAATATATATTACCATGACATAGGCTGGCATAATCGGTGGGTTTCTGACAGTATTTTGTATAGTTTTTTTAGTTTTAACTCACTTTCTCTAACTTAAAGTAATCAACAATGCCCACCACCATTTGTAGCTTTCAAATACCCCGATAAACACTGTTTTTCGAGCCGACTAAACGTTACATAAAATGAAAAAGGTTTCTATTACTAAACACAGATACAAAGAAGTTGTCAAAAAATAAATATATATAAATAAGTGTTATCAAAGACAAGAAAAGTAAATGTTCTACCTAACTGGATAAGATTTTAGAGTTTTTATGTAATGTATAATCGGTTCAAAAACATTCAATGTTTATCGGTATATCTAAAAAATACAAATGGCGGCAGACTGTATCGAACACATTAAGTTTGGGGAAATTTTGGGAAAATGAGTTTAAACTAAAAAACTATACAAAATACTGTTAGGAACTCACTCAATATGTTACCATGACGTAGGCTGGCATATAATCGGTGGTTTTAAACTTTTGCTCGATACAGGTGACGACTTTTAAGAGTCCCTTTTAGTGATTACCTGGTTTGAGGATATTTGTACAACTAAACGGCAAATCTGCTCCAAAAAATCCGGTATTATTTTACTTTAAGGTCCGTTTCACGTTCATATATAATGAAATATTTTATTGTAGATTTCGGTGTGCTAAGAACGAATCTGCAAACCGTTTCCGTAGCAAAAAGAAAGTTTTCATGATATTCATGAAATTACTTTTTCGAAAAGTGTGTGATCACTTTTCAATGTAAATTTAACTTAGAATGAGCCCTCATTTCTGGCCACCTGAGAGAGGGGCATTTTTCTGTGTTTCTTGGCTAAAAAGTTTTTTGTTTGATTTCTTTTGCATGGTAATAACACCTGAACTCTGGGACTATTTTCCATTTCACAGCCGTAGCCTTCATTTACGCTATGCGTGAGCATAAACGAAAGCTGTTTAGCCAAGAAACATGGGAAAAAATCCCCCCTCTCTCAGGTGGCTAGAAAGTGGGTGCTCATTTTAAGTTAAATTTACATGGAAAAGTGATCGCCACTTTTTCGAAAAAGTAATTTCTTCATATCATAAAAACAATTTTTTGCGACGGAAACGGTTTGCAGATTCGTTTTTAGCACACCAAAATCTACAAAAATATTTTTGTTATTTACGAACGTGAGACGCACGGCCCTTAATGGAAAATTATATAAAAAATCCGGGGGAAAATAGTTTTCAATAAAAACAGCAAATGAATTCGATAGAAAAAAAAATGGATGCTATTTTTTTTTTCTTTTTTCTGTGTGTTTCTTGGCTAAAAAGTCTTTTGTTTGATTTCTTTTGCATGGTATTACCCCCTGAACTCTGGAACTATTTTCCATTTCACAGACGTAACCTTTTTTATGCTATGCGTGAGCATAAACGAAAACTGTTAAATATGCATTCGCGTACCAAACTGCCTTGTCAAAAAACCTTTAAGCCAATAAACACGAAAATAAATGCCCCTTCCTCAGGTGGTCAAAAAGTGGGTGCTCATTTTAAGTTAAATTTACATGGAAAAGTGATCACCCACTTTTCGAAAAGAAATTTCTTCAGATCATGAAAACTATTTTGGTACTCCTTGGACCTTGAGTTCCATGGCGACCCGCAGAATTATTTAATGGTCGTTCCCTTAGTACCCCCCTAGTCAAGGCTAACGCATGCGCACGTAACATTTTTTATTTATTTACTTACGTGGTGGAGTTTCTATACTGATAGGTTTTTTGAAACTTTTTCACTGGATTATTATTGATAGAACACTAACCAGAAAAAAAAAGAAAAGAAAATGATTTCAACATTTGAAAGGGGTACTCACTTTTTAGTTACCACGTTCTGGTAAATCGGTCACTCATTTTTTTTTCTAAATACAGAAGTGTCTTCGGGAGATATAAAATGGTCGCATGTTGACGAAGCAATGTATCGGGAGGCGTACGGGATGAAAAATTATTGGTAAATTTTTAGATTAGGTCCACCTTCTCAATTTTCTTTTAAATGACAACTTGAAACGGTTTTCGACTATGCTGAATACGAAAATTGCATTGAAATTTTGCAGAAATAAGTAGTTATCAAGATATAAAAAGTTGTATTATGTATTGTAATCTTTGGCGGCCATCTTTTTTACGTGCGTGTATTTGTTTATGGCGCGTGTGCACGTAAGAAGATGGCCACCGAAGAATACAATGCATAATACAACTATTTATTTCCGCAAAATTTCAATGCGATTTGCGTGTTCAGCATACTCTGAAACCTATAAATGTCGTCATTGAAAGGAAAATTGTGGAGGTGGACCTAATCTAAAAAAATACCAAATTATTAAACATTTCTCCAGCATGTTAGTGAAATTTATAATACTTTAAAAAAAAATAAAAAAAACAAACAAAAGTTTTGAAAAAAACAAAACAAAAAACTCACCTTTCATAAAAACAATTTAAAAAAAAAAAAACACCCACAAACTGACTTTTAACTATATAAGTCCAAAATTTTTTTTTTTAAAAACTCGAAACTTTATTTTCATAAAAACAATAAAAAAAGTCATGTTCAATCTATTTTTTTTCTTTGAGAAACAAATATATTTCTGACTTACAAATGCGGTAGAGGCACATATTATTTTTACTTTCTATGGTTTTGATATACCGCGTTTTTATTGCTTACAAAATGGATCAGAACGTTGTAACTAAAAAGTAAGCACCACTTTCAAATGTCGAAATAATGATTATAGAAATCAAGCATGGGAGTGATGGTTGTACAACGTCGCCTTTCGCACTTTTACAAACATTATTTACGTTAACTCTTTTCATAAATAATTTAAAAAAAGTAATTAAACCATTTATTGATAATTTGTCATGTGTACAAACATTTATTTATTTACGTAGGCTTAACTCTTTTCATGAATAAGAAAAGTTTTACTCTTTAAGAATAATAAAAGGAAAAAGTTACTGAACATTTATAAAAGGACTTACTTCTTTTCATGAAGGCCAGAGGAATAGTTGGCCGAAAAGTCGTGAAACAACTAATAAAGATGAGAATAATAGTCCGCAATAAATAAAAATGGTGCTAATGTAGAGAGCGATCCGCGCTATTTTTTAAATCATATTTCCACGTTTAATCAACGTTTTACGATATGTTTTTTAAAAATTCAATTGTAAGGTTAAAGTGCAGAATAGGTACAAAACATCCTCCCCCTGACTTTTTAAATAATAACATTATTTCAGCACGGATCACTCTTTGCATGAGTATCATAAAAATTAATACAAATAATACTTATCTCAGTAAGCGAAAGGCTAATTTCTACCGGAAATAAAATGGCGATAATCTCGCAGTTACGAAAAATATTTTTTATTTAATTTAATATTTTTATAATTCGCAATGTTAAATTATTTTAATAACATAAAAACATTCCTTGACTTTAAAAATAGAATTTCTGAAAATTTCAATTAAATTGGTAACGTAGAAATATGGTTTTATTCGCTTTTAACGAACCAAAATTACATATATATATATATATATATATATATATATATATATATATATATATATATATATATATAAGACTTTTCTTAGCGTTTTCTTCTAGCGATATTAACAAATTTGAAACGCTGTTACTTGTTTATTTCCAGCTACGTATTCGTTTAATCATTTGTTTAATTTTCAATTTTGAGAGTTTATCAATGGTCCTACTGCCGTGGTTATTGGGCAGCCATTTAAAAATTATAACTCCAAGAGGAGACACTAAGTTTGTTTTGAACCAAAAACACACTTTAAAAGAAGTTTAAACACAAATAAATTTATTCAGTTATGTAGAAGCGTCTTCCCTTTGGTAATATTTTTTTGCTGAGTGCCATTTTTTTCTTTTTCTGTTAATTACAGCAATAAATATCTCAATCCCAATCTTCTTTTTCGGATACATGTATGAGTTTAAATGTAGATATAATTTCCTTTTTAATTAAGAAAATTTTCAGAATGTTTTCTCATTATGTATTTTATCCCAGATTTCGATAAACTCATGGAAGATTTTCATCTATATTTTTCACTTGCGTCCAAAGAGAACCGCCATAAAACTTTAATCATTACAAAAGAAGCCGATGACAGACACCGCCAATGTGCAACTGGCGCCAACGAAATTTAAAACCTCGTCTATAGCATTTAAAACTTTTTAGTAAGAAAATGAACTCCCTCGGATGGGGTCATATAGACATTTAGCGAATAGATGCGAAAGGTTTACAAAGAGAATAGGCAAGTTATCTCTCGATAAATGACCAATAAATAAAACAAATGAAACTCTGTGAATCAATGTTAAATCTGTAATATGCTGTGGCCGTTCTAAGTCTTATGTTGTAAATGAACAACTAATAAAAAAACATTTTTGCGTTTGTTTCATCTTTTAGTGTCACAAAAAAAAATAATTAAAAGAATCAGTTTGGAATCGGAAATTAGGCTATAATCTTTCCGATTCCAATTCCCCAAACAGTTCTGATTTTCCGATTCCGATTCCGATTAATCGTGCCAACACTAGTATATATATATATATATATATATATATATATATATATATATATATATATATATATATATATATATAAAGTTAACTTGAAAAAAGTACAGTATAACTCCTATGATTTGAACATCTGCTTCGTTCAAATTAGAGGATGCTATTTAAAAAAAAAATAGTAAATGAAATTCATTGCTATATGATACTTTAAGTATATATAAAGTTGAGTTGTCGATATATTGCAAGTAAGAATTGTTAAATATTATTACCAGGAACAAAAACACTGCAAATAAATTAAATCTACTCTTACTTGTTAGGTACTTATTACCTAAGTTATCATCTACAGAAATCATACATTTATGTAAAATACAGTTTCTTTTATTTATTCATTGAATGAATGTCATTGCAGTTTCTATTTTCATCGATTGAGCTCTCGGGCGCTGCCATTGTATTCCGTAAGCGATCACGAAAATCTAAAATTTCTTGGTTCTGTAGCTTCTTTATGATTATATCTCTTCGGAATGACATTGCTTGCAAAACATAGTTGTCACTAAAGTAAGGACTTTTTTCTAGAAATGTCATAATCCTCTCCATAGACTTTTCTGCACCATCTCATGATATTGCTTCATCAGAGTGTTCTTGGTTATTAACATTAGAGTCAAGAGAATGGGAGCTGTCGCTATTTTCATCACCATTACTGCCTTCAGGAACTGATCAGTAGTTTCCTCATCTTGTTGCACCCACATTTCAACATCATTTGCATTCAGTGATTTAAGAACAGCGATGTTGGTCGGTAACCGTTTGGTTTCAAGAATTTTTTCTAGACCCATTGTGATGGGTTGTTTTACACTATTTTAAATATAGCAATCTGAAAAAAAATTTACAGTTAGTGTAAATTAATTATCAATAGCTAATCTACATTAATTATATAGTACCAATATTAACATTTCTGCGCAATATCTGACTAAATGTAAACAGTTTTACTGCAACTCCGCATCAAATATACTAATACAATTTCAATGACGAGACAGTTCAAGTTTAGAGAAAGTCCAGATTTAGAAGAAGTCCAAATGAGAAGAAGTCCAACTTCAGAGGAATTTCAAATTAAAGGAGTTTTACTGTAATTTTTTTCGGAGAAAAGCAACCTATATATATATATATATATATATATATATATATATATATATATATATATATATATATATATATATATATATATATATATATATATATATAAAGTTAACTTGAAACAAGTCATTTTTTCCAGAAAAAAAAAACTATCCGGATCAAGCTCTGCCCGATGTCAAAAATTTATCCTGCGAACGAAGCACATATTTGTATATTAAAAATTTTTTGTGGAATTTATTTTAATATAAATTTCGCCGGCCAGAAGCCCAGAAGTCTCTCGAGGATAAGGGTTAATGAGCGCACACCGTGATAAACGGTAATGGTGAAAATTGGGCAGGAATCAACTATTTATGAGAATGCCTCAACAAGAACGTGTTTATGTTGAACTTGAAAACGACCATGTTATAGTTATCTGGCAAACAGTCCTACGGTATTGTGTTCCACAGACGTGCAGCTCTATGAAAGAAACTTTGTTCATGGAATTTTCGTTTTGTTCTAGGTACAGACAAAGAGTAAGGGACATTATTGGCAGTGGCCGTGCGTTTTCCGTGAATCTGCCATGATAAAAACAAAATTGTTACGTCTCTTCTATGAGAAAAAAGTAACAGGAAGAATAGAACACCCCTTGCCAAATTTCGAAGTTGGTTTTATACCCTGAGAAGGCAGGAAAAGATGCTCCGAATAAAACTCAATCCTAGAACTAAAGTATGTATAAACATGTATTTTGTGTTTTTAAAGTATACACGGGAAAAAGTCTTAGGGAAGCAAACGTTGATCGACTAACATCTCTACTATTATATAAAAGGAACTTTGTGCCTGCGTGTGAGTTCGTTCCATATAGACTCCAAAACGATTGGGTCGGTTTTTATGAACTTTCGCACAAATGTACTTTATGTGTCTGGCAATGTTCTTAAAGAGGTTTTAAACTGGAATACCTACGATAAGTATCAACAATCAATAATCGAAAAAAATCTTGTAAAAGGAGGAACAGTCCGATTTTGACCAAAGTTAACACCCTTATACAGCCTAACATCACAAGTGCATTTGAGAAAATTTATCAGCACACAAGAAAGAAAGTGTGGCGTATAAAATTAACAGTAAGTTCTATAATAAAACATAGGCGCGTTCAAAGTGAATGTTTCTGTTTAGAGCACAATCGGACAATGATACTTGACTTGTGCATTTTATACTTTAATTCAAGTCATGATATAAGAATAATTCTATAAAATCAAGAGTAGATTCTTTACAGTTCAATGCAGACTACAATGTATTGTGGATACTCTAGGGAGGCATGTGAGTTCTCCCCCCCGCCTCTGTGCACCGCGGTGGATTCCCGACTAGAGCAAGCAATCAATCGAGTTGATTTACAAATGTGCGATTCCAAAGATTTCGATGATAATAAAGTATTGGAAGTGTAGAACATTCGTTGATCCTCATTCAATCTCGGGCAATGTCGGGTCTTCCTGCTAGTATAGCATAAAAATAGATAGACATTAAAATACCGAAACGCATGCACACACACACACGCGCACTTACACACACATGCACAATAGAAAAAAAAACGTGCAAGGCTAGTAGGTTAGTAGGTTCTCCAACGAGTGAAAATGATTAGGACATGACCTTAAGAGTATCCGCCGCGGCCATTGCCGCAACAGCTCTAAATCTTACTTGACTGTACGTGTTTAGTTGAGTTATAGAGGGACGCAACGTTATTAGGGCCTTCCGTAACCATAAAAGCCCGATTGTCATAAACAAATGCCTGACGGGTGTGTGTACGTATTTAATCACAAACGTACCAATGAAAATATATACAGGTGTAAGGTTTTTATTTTCCAGCCCAGGTGTCTATCGTTGGAAAACGCAAGTAAGTTCTGCTCGATAGTAGAAGCTTTCCCACAAATGTAATATTCACTGCGGTTGTGGCGTCACTGAGCAACCAATGATATATTGTTTTTGCTCTCTTTTTTCGGAGATTCAAATTCTTGACCTCGTCGAAAGCTGAAATCAATGTTTCACGATTCATGTGTCAAAAATTGACATGTCTACAACGAAAATATTTACCAGTGACATGAAAAAAATATAACAAGAATAAAATAAATAATAATAATAAAAAAAAAACTGCTTGATTTATTTTATCGCCTAATGCCAAAGTTATCTCCGTTAACAAAGAAGTTTTTTTTTTTCATTTTGTTACTAAGGGAGCAGAAAACGGCCCGCCATATTGATTTCGTGTTTTGTAACCGGCGATTACGATAATATTAATACGATTAAGGAGGAGCGCCGAACTCATTACAAGCTTCATTTGGGGGTTCCCGGTGATAACACCGGCCTTCAATGTTTGCAGGATCTAACATGTATTACATGATTTTAGGTTAGTTTTGCACCGAACCCCCCCCACACAAAAAAGAAGAAAAAGGGTGCTCACACCGAATTTCCATTACTAACAATTACTATATTATCCAATTGACTACTGTACACTCTTTAACCCTTATCCTCGAGTGGCCTCTCGGCCTTGATAAGTGGTGATGCCTATGTAAAAAAAATCTTAATCAGGTCATTTTTTTTTTTTACAAAGTAGCTAAGACTTATCAAGGCCCAGTGACCATTCGAGGATAAGGGTTAATGAGTATAAGGTGATCACTGGGACAACAGCCCAGTGATCGGTTTTGGTGGAAAAGAGACAGAATTGGATTTTTAAAAATACGGAATAGCAGGAACTTGTTTATATTGGACTTGAAGACGACCATATTGTAATCAGCTGGGGAGCAGGCCAGTGGAACAGTTCTAGGAAAAGAGCTTTGTTCATGGAATTTACGTTTAGATTTAGACACTGATAAAAAGATAGTAAGTAGGGGGACATAATGTTAGTGGTTGTAGCTTGACGAGGGCTTTTTGTGAAAGTTTGGCGTGGGGTGGGGACCGTTGGATGCAACTCATACGAGCACTTGCCGGGCTCGCAACGTCTCTTTTATGGGAAAGCGGTTGCAGGGAGGAGAAAAGGGCAATCGCCTACTAGGTTTGGAAGCCGGTTTTAAACTTTGTCAATGTAGGATAGGGTGCTCCAGGCAGCTCCTATCCAGATGTGACAACAATAAAATATCAGCACATGATAATATCCTAAATTCTGATCTAAAAATTGTAGATGAAAAACAGGCAATATTGCAAATATTCCACCGATTTATTCACAGAATGCTTACAACATATTTTAAATAGATAGCAAAAATAGTATACATATTTTTTTTTTTACTCCTTTTCATTTATAACAAGGCATATTGCCATTGAAACGTATTTAGGTGACTGTGGCAAGTTGAGCAGTGAGATGTCTGTTCAGATTAAATTTAAACTTTAGCATGTCAGTCAGGGAAGCAGGAAACAGGAAAGGAATTCCAAAGTCTAGCAGTCCGAGGAAGAAAGAAAAAACAATTAGAATAGAAGGGTTTCCGGCATCCAGGGTCCTCAACAGTAAAGTGGCAGAATTTTGCTGCTTTTCTGGTTAGTCGAGAGTATGTCTGTCGAGGAGGGATGCGGAAGTGTTATAAGTTCATCAGAGTACATTCCATTAAAGTACTTGTAAAACAGACACGGGAATGCAACATTGCAGTGATGCGACAGAGTTTGGAGCTTTCCTGACAGTGCAGGACCTATTAGATTTGAGATTTTTTGGACCCTGTCTAAGAGGGAGAAGCTAGTGAAAGATGTGCTGGTCCAGATTTGGCAACAATACTCCATGTATTCGAATTGTGGATTTGTTTAGAGACAGGATGCTCTCTGGTGTGGTATCTAGCACGGTAGAGGGAGCCCACTTTCTTTGCAGCAGCCTTGGCAATGCACTCAATGCATTTGTTTAAATTCATGTCGCATTTGAATGTTAGGCAAATGAGTCTGAAAAATGGGCTCTCAGGTTGGGTGTTATTTTCGATGGTTGGAAAGGATCTTTTGCAGCTGTTAAAGGAAAGGGGCTTAGTCTTAGTAGCATTAAAATGTTCCATCCACTTACGGTCCCATTCCACTACTGAGTGTCGTTTTCTAGTGTCTATGCCATTGCCTTAGATATGTGTACATTTGTGTTTTCTCTCATATCTATTATAGAACATGGTGTTATGAGAAAATATCCCCATTACAGACACATTTTTATCAGGGAGGTAATTTATGAATATCAGGAATAATAAATATCCAAGGATCGACCCATGGGACGCACCTGCATTAATATCATATTGTTTAGACGTACGGTCATCAAGGACAAACTGGATTTTTATTTTGTCTAAAGCTGATCTGATTATGTTGAGCATTTGTCCAGAAATTCCATAGGATTTAATTTCGTGCCAGACTCTGTCACAGACTTTAGATATATCTAGGGTTACAGTTCTGCATGGTTTATGCGGTAAGATAACGCACTAGAACGGGCTTGCCTAAATCGATAATCAATCAAGGAGGCTAACATGAATAGTGTCTTCTGGATCTTGCGTCCGATATTCCGAAGAACTGTACTGAAATTTCTGTTAGCTGAGTCATTCAACAGTCTCCATTCAAAGTAATTCAATCAAGTCATCAATATTGCGACCGTGAAATGTTTGATCAAGCATAAAGACGTTTTAATTTTTTCTTGCGATTCTGATACCAATAGAATGACAAGAACCTAGGAGCTGGACAGACTCATTTGAAAGGTTTAGGTTTCGTGTCAGGTCATTGAATTCAACTTGGATCAATGGCGCTGGTTGATCGTTCTCTTCTGACTTGTATTTATCATACTTTGTTGTATCAACCGTTTCAATAGTTTCGTTTCAACAGTTCAATAGTTTGGAAATTAGAACTAAATTCCATGATAACATTTGGTTCAGGAATAAGAAGATCGACGCCATGGGAGACGAGATTTATGGCTGAACTTTTGTAGATGAGGATAGATTATTTGTATTATTTGGATTCTTCAGACTACTGTTCTCATCTTGAGTGTCATTTGCACAAAGTTTCGGGCGATATATTTCGGACTTTCTTCAGGGATGCCTTGTCGAAATCGGGAATCTTTCTGCCGAACTCGGGAATCTGCATGGAATTTCAAACGGAATTCATTATTTAATCCACAAGGGTAGCATGCTCTTGTTTTATCAGCCATGACTGTATAGAAGTCCTAAGTAATTCGCAATTA
>NC_136488.1:138505132-138545132 GCF_053919585.1 Euprymna scolopes
TGTCCAAACAAACAGTAAACACTTATAAAAACGCGTGAAATCAATATTATCATGTTTACAAGAAAGTTCTTGCAGTTTTTAACTTTTAAATTCTCATGACCATATCTTGGCTCAAACAAAAATTTATTGATCGAAATAAACACCATCAGATTCAACAGACTTTTGGCAATGCAGCACAAGTAAAAAAAAAATGAAATCGGTCGCATGACCTTCTTTTGGTGCAACTCTGACTTCGGAAAGTATCGTGGAGATTCGTCGGCGTCTAACCACTGGGCTGAGCGTCACCCGTTGTCGTAAAGAACACACTTTTCATCGCAGGTCACAACCCGATCGAGAAACGAGTCGTTCTTGTTGTGTAAAAGAAGGGAAGATGACACTTCATTACGGCATTTCTTTTGGTTTTCGTTCAATTCGTGATATACTAATTTATAAAGTTTGTTTTGTCTTTCCAATCTCTCTTAAATGGTTGGAAATCGTCGTATACATTACGTCTAATTCAGAAAGAAGTTCTCAAACAGTTGTGCGTGGATTGGCTTCGACTAAGGCTCTTAATTGATCTTTGTCAACATCCGATGGCCAACCACTACGTCAATCATTTTCAAGACTCTCGTCGCCGCCACAAAATTTCTTAAACCACCATTGTGCTGTGCGTTCAGTCATGGTTTCTGAGTTAAATGCTTTGTTGATATCGCGAGCAGCTTTTTGGCCTAGCTTGAATGGAAATAAGAAAATTGTGCAAATTTGCTTTTTCTTCCATCGTATATCCAACATTTTGAAAAGAGGACATACTGCAGCATTAAGAATTGATTCTATTCTAGGTTATAACTTGAATTAAAAAAAAATCTTAATGCTGCAATATTTTAAGTTATAAATTTATATATATTTTTTACTAGAATATCGTTTTTTTTGTACATGGAGTTCACCACTTATCAAGGCCTAAGGGCCACTCGGGGATAAGGGTTATTGTGTGTACAGTAATCAATGGGATAGTGTAGTAATAGTATTGGAGAATTGATAAAGTGTCATTACCTAAGGGGGCGGTTCATTAGGAATTTGTTTGTGTTGGACTTGAAGACATCCACGTTGAAGTCGGGAGGGAAACAGGCGTGCAGTTCTAAGAAAGAAGCTTTGTTCATGGAATCTTTCTTTTCCAGTTTTAACAACTAGTCCTTTACTTTTCCATGTTTAAGCTTAACCATATTACTTTTCATGCTCGTATTTTTTTTATTGTAATCCATGATTTTACCAGGGCTTACAATAAATTCACTTGTTCTTTGTTTAATTTCAGTCTTATTTTTTGCCCCATCAACACATATGTCATAACTATGTACGACACTCGTCTGCTTTCAATAAAATCCCACAATCATCTCCCTTTCATGCTTTCATTCTCACTGTTTCACTTGTTAGTTCTCTTTTCGCAACAGCAGTGAATCAGTAGCAACGGCAGTGCCTGAGGCAACGTGGCTGCTATGGAAACCAATCATTAAAAACGTCGTTCACCTCCTCACATATTTTTACGATTTTGAACACCAGAGAATTCATAACAACTTTTGTTTTACTGAACGAAAAGTGAAATTTTTTTTCACAATATAGCTGAGAAGGTGATCTATAAACTGTAATAATTGTTTGAAATTTGGTCGAAAAATAAGTAAGCGGTGAAAATTTAAAGCAGTTCTAAATTACTAAAACTGCCTTAACCATATACTCAAACACAGTAGATGATATTTCGGGAACATTTCCCTTCGTCAGATGTATGTTGTATTATCGGATGTATATATAAGGAGTGTATATACGTGCGTTCATGCACGTCTAGTCTATATAAATTAAAAAAAGTGTGCTTCTTTAGTTTTTGGCAGACTATGGATACCCTCGAAGGGGTGCATACGCGTGAAATTTTTGTGGCAGGAGGGGCGCAATTTCCAACTACACCTCTTATGAGTCGACATTGTTAAATGCCAGTGGCAAGTGAAGTGTCTGTACAGGACAACTGGAAACAAATGCCGAGATAAGCAGAGAGCACATACAGCGCATAGAATTCACAAATGGTCACCCATCTTGTACTAACCAGACTCAAGGTTGCTTAACTTCGGTGATCTGGCGAGAATAGGTGTGTCATCGCGATTATGCCGTATTATTTCATACACATGTGTATATAAGTATACATGTGTAATAAATCGATGTTCGTGTATCGTCTAGTGGGCATAAATGTTCATTGTGGGTGTGTAGGTTTGCATGTTTACACATATACAAAGAGAGTTCATGTATCATGGGCAAGGGGACAATCATTAGTTCGGGATGGGTTCAACAAACATGACACATAAGCAGGCAATGGCAGTTTGATAACGGACTAGTAATCTTAGGTTGTAGCCCTCTTCGTCTCTTGGACACTGCAAGAAAACATTTCACTATAAAGCAGTAACAACAGGATTTTTTTTGCTCTTCCTCGTTTATTCTCATTTTCACAGTTAGGTATTTCCACTTTCTCTCACTTTAGTTCTTACATCGTCTCTTAGCTCAGTCGAATGCTTTCACGAGTGGCAAAGTCAACCTCCTCTCGTGGACGGCCCCCTCGTTTTCTGACTCTTATTTGTATCTCTAGTATATACAGGGTCATCAGTATTTATCGTTATAACTTAAAGTGGTTATATTTAGGAAATTAAACAAAATTTATAATTTTTGTAAATGTATTATTGCAGAAAAAGCAATAGAAAGTTAATACACAAAATATTATTCGATGTGTCCACCATCTGCGTTAATAAGTAGTTGAAGAAAAAAGCCTTGCATGTGTCACGAATTACTTTCTGAGGGACTTTGGTCCACTTCTTTTGCAGTTTGACCTTCAGAGTTTCCAAACTTTGATGGTGAGTGGCCGAGACCTTGCTCTCAAGGTATGACCAGATCCCCAAACCAAGGAGATTCAGATTGGGGGAAGATGGGGGCCATTCCTCTTTGGGAATGAAGTGCGAGACATTCTCGGAAAGCCACTCCTAAGTCTTTTTGGCCCCATGTGATGGTGCGGGGTCGTGCTGAAAAGATCAGGGACGTTTTTTTAAGTGTTTCTGTGACAACAATGCGCTAACGAGGATGTCATCTTGATGCTGGTTCAATTTCACCTCCTCATAAAAAAAAAAGATGAGACTTTTACCGGACGCTGTCACGGCTACCCAGACCATCACTAAGGCGGCACATTGTTTCCTTGTCACCACTAGGGATCCTTCGTCCCCATCCCTCGACCAAACCCGATCGTTTTGGTGTTGTTTAACATCAAATTTCTTCTCATCACTGAAAACGTAGCGTGCCATCCTGAATGCGGGAAAGAAGAATCTGGGCTCTTTGGAGTCGTTTATCAACAACTTGAGCAGAAAGGTGTTGTTTCTTGACATGCTTGAATGGAGACATCTTCAGGTCCTTTAAGAGTACAGTTGACATGGTCACATACGACACTCTCGACTCTTTAGTCAGATTCTGGATGGATCTCTTAGGATTCCTCCTGGTCTTTTCTATGATGGATTTAATAAATTTAGGGGTTCTAGCTGTTCGAGGGCGACCTTGCCCTGGCCAATTCTGAATGTCTCCAGTCTCCTCAAAACGTTTTAAAGTCCTCCACACCAGCATTCTGTTCACTTTCAGGCTCTTACAGATATCCTTCCCGGAGTTTCCTGCTTTAAACAGTTCAACAATTGCAGTCTGCTTGTCTAAAATACTACTCATGGTTATATTCTGGTATCTGAAAGTATAAAGATTCATGAATAAGTCTCAAAAATAGAGGAATACCGAGAAAAATGATTAAAATTATAGTTTGAAATAGACTGTAACGCTAAATATTGATGCCCCTGTATATCGAAATGTTACTAGGTATTTTCCATTGTTTATTGTTCAAAAAATTGAATTCCTAAATCTAATTTATTACATAGATATATCTGTAATATTTTATTCATAAACATTCCTAAGTAAAAATTCCTCCGTAAGACTTTTAACATATTTTTAGCCAAACATCTCTTTCTTTCAAAACATTCTCTCTGCATATCTTTTTCTACATAAGTTAACAAATCAATCAATCAATGAATCAATGAATCAATAATAATAATAATAATAATAATAATAATAATAATAATAATAATAATCCTTTAAATCTTTGGCATTGCCCGTCACAACATAACACAGATACTACGCTATGATCATAGCCAAAAGGCGCAACGTAACATATGTATTCAACTTTAATTCAAACATGCATGTTGGGGCAGTTGAGAGATTTCCGCAGAAATTGAAATAGATTTGAAATTAAGTTAAAAATATTTAAATCTATCTTCCAACTTTATATATATATATATATATATATATATATATATATATATATATATATATTTTCTATTTGTTTATTATATAATGTTAAATTGAATTTTAAAAAAAATTCTTAAGGCTGCAATATTTGAAGTTATAAATTTATTATATTTTTACTCCAAATATCTTGTCTTTTTCTTTTCCAGTGTTAACAAGTCCTTTTACTTTTCTATGTTTAATCTTTACCATATTACTTTTCATGCCCGCATTTTTCTATGAAATATATATATTTATTTTGTTGGAATCCTTTGAGATGAGAATTCGTTTGCGGACTGTTATCCGCATCTTCATAATTGTTGTTGTTTCACTACGTTTCGGCCAACTATTCATCTGGCCTTCTTCGGGTAATTAACGGCGACGCGATAGGAATGTTGAGTCTTGTAACTGTATCCCTAGTAATTACTGCCTTCCATAGTTGTTGTTGTCTCAGTAAATTTGGGCCAACTAATCCGCTAATTAATCGGAGCCGTGGCGCAGTGAATAGAGGTGTTGAATCTCTACGGTTCCAGGTGAGTATTGTCTGAAGATAGCAATTTCAATCCTACCCAAGGAGGCCAGAGGATTAATTGGCCAAAAACGTGGTGAGACAAGAACAACTATGGAAGACAATAATTATAATAATAATAATAATTACTAGCGATACAGTTACAAGGCTGATAATTCCTAACCCGTTGCGGTTAACTGCCTGAAGAAGGCCAGAGGAAAAGTTGGCCGAAACATGGTGAAACAACCACAAAGATGAAAATAACAGTCTGCAAATAAATAAATAATTATTTATTTATTTATTTACTTATGAATCACCGCTTATAAAGGCTAAAAACCACTCGAGGATAAGGCTTAATAATATAGATAGATTGTTAGTTGGGTGATGAATATTATGAAAGGATTTATGACTAGAACGAAGAAACATTTGATTGCTATAATGTTAGCTCCGTGACAAGTATTTGTGTTACATGATAAGGGCTGTCCCCTTTTCATGTAAGTATAAAAATAGAGAGATTTAGTTGAAATGAAAATGAAATAGAATAGACGAAATTCGAACCTCGTAATTTAGGTTTAGAAATAGATTACGAGAGAGAATTAGCAAATGGAATGTAAAAACAAACCATTGTTTAGCTTAGAGATAAAATAGTTTTAAGAAAAGAATGTGCATTTGTCAATTTTGTTATGAAATTCAATTGAAGAATGCAACTATAAGATAATTTAATAAAACTGTTTTTAATATATTGGAAATATAGGTTACTGGAAATATAGGTTAAAATTCCTTTTGTAAACAAAGGAAAAAGTTTTAGACACGCATTTCCAGAACACGTGAAAGAAGACATGTTAAAACATGTGTATGACGTCATGGAAAATGGGAAGTTCTCGATATAGTTAGAAACTTTAGAGTTAAGCAGGGAGAGTCTGAGAGAGAGTCTGAGGACGAGAGACGACAGTCTGGAGTCCAAAGATGGGAGTCGAACGTCTGGAAGCGAGACGGTCACCTTTGAAACATAGAATGTAAAACTTTGAATTCCTGACTACGACTACCACGACCGGTCGGAGAAGAAATAAACCCATCATGTGTTTTTATAAACGTCGTCTTTGTGTTGTCATTCTACCAAAAAGGTAAAGTGAAATTGTCATTATATGTCTTATATATCCTGTGTTTTAAAATGTCTTCACATACACAATGTGAACACTAAGACTGTCTCAACACTGTCTCCTCACTCTAAGAGCTTCTTTCTAACACTTCTAAGTATGAACATTTTATATATATGAATCTCTTCATAACACGAACACAGAACGCAACATCTCAAATAATAAGACTCTTTAAGAACCACTTTTAATAATAAATATAACAAACAACAATAACACCAACAACAACAATAATAATAATAATAATAATAATAATAATAATAATAATAATAATAATAACAATAATAACAATATAATAATAACTATATATAACATTTGTTGGTATTGATTTAAAGAGAGCCATGTTGTAGTCTGCAGGGAAGCACTTTGGTGTTAATAAGTTCCACTAAGAAACCTTTGTTTCTTATATAAATACAGTAGATACGTTTCTACATTTTTGAGATGAGGATTGATTATTCGTATTATTTGGATTCTTCAGGCGGCTGTTCTCATCTTGAGTGTTATTTTCACAACGTTTCGGTCGATGTAACCTGCGACCCTCTTCAAGTGTATATTGGTGAACACAGGAATCTTTCTGTCGAAATCGAGAATCTTTCTTTCGAAATCGGGAATCTGCACGGAATTTCGAACGGAATTCTTTATTAATCCACGGGGGTAGCATGTTCTTGTTCCGCCAGCCATGACTGGGTAGAAATACTAAGTAATTCGCAATTGTATTTTGTGTGTCGTCAGCATTGAGGATTGAACCTTCAACCCCCCAGAAGAGTGTAGGTTACAACCGAATTCCACCAAGTACTTTATCCACTAGGCCACAGATCCAGAAAAATTCCCGAGGTCGACAGAAAGATTCCCGTATTCGACATGATACAAATGAAGAAGGCTGGGGCTTACATCGACCGAAAAGTTGTGAAAATAACATTCAAAATAAAAACAGTACGTCGGAGAATCCAAATAATACGGACAGTAGATATGCATTTATATTTACATGTAGATTAGACCCATCGATGGTCGGATATTCTTCTAGTGTAATTATGGAAGCTTTAATAAAATTCACCAATTTTGGGTTATTTATCCTGGGTAAGGTTTGCATGTCCAGAGAGAAATTAGAATATTACAAGTCTTTTATAACGTTTTAAAAATAGTGGTACGATTTCATGTTTCCAATGGGACATCGCGTGCAACTCTGTGAAAGGCCGTCGACCGTTAAAAGTGTGCGATCTTGCTATGTTCAAACCCACCGACCACAAAAGCCGTGAGAGTGCGGGCTATCAAGTTCAACAATTAAAAAGTGTTACCCGTACCCCCGTATGTGCGTTCTTTGTTCCATCATAATCGCCTAGAACCGGTACGAAAGAAATCGCAGGGTGACTCAGAGGATCCCGGACATCTACATGCAAAGTATCGATTAGCGACCAAACAAGACGGAATCAAAAGCGAACGAGATCTTCAAAATGAATGTGTACAGGGTCGACCGAAAGTAGGTATACAATTTATAGGCCTTTTTATTACATGGTTTATGAGGTTGGCATCTTTTGTAACACTGTTTGCTTCGTTAGACATTGTGTCACGTGATGTTTGGACGACATTAAGTGTTCTTACAATGCCCGTAAAAGCCGATAAATTGTTAGGCAATTAATTTTCATTATGTCATATTAGTGAAGATGAAGAAGAATATCTACAATATTAGCAAAAAACAATAAATAAAAAATAAATAAAAGGAAATAAAAAATAAATAAATAAAATAAATAATGTTGTGTAGGAGTACATATTTAAAGATGTCAGGAGTTCATATTGGGGCACATCTATAACGAGGACTCAGAACAGATGACGATGATAATAACGAAGACATTTACACAGACTTGGATGCTTCTTGGGGACTTCATATTATTAATACAGACTGCATGATACGATGCAACAGTTCTTATAGTTCTTATACACATATAGAGGGGAGAAGATACTTCACTTATGATGATGGTGGGGAGGACACATATTACTTGGAAGGGGTTACAATGTTCGTTATAGACGATGATCAAACACATTTACCTTTTTGTTGTAAGGAATGACGAGACGAACAGTTACAAACATATTTGGCTCTTTATTCAATCGACCGATCAGTGACGTCAGGAATTCAAACTTTGATTTACATGGTCTATTTTTCCTCCCTTTGTTTCTAAGGGCTCTCCTCTCCAACTGACTTTAACTCATCAACTCGAATCCATCAACTCCTGACTGACAACTCCAAACTAACTTCTAACTCCGAACCCTCAGATCCTTTATTGAGAAATCTCCCTTGTTTATCACGTCAGAAGTGTGTTTACAAACGTGACTAATTTTCACGTGGCTTTACATATGTTTGTCCAAACACACTTTTGGCAAACAAAAGAATCCTCAATCCTATTTTTAAGCAATATATTTTAATTTGCATTGTCCATTCTTTTAACTGACATATTTAATATTCAAATTTCTAAAAGAATGGACAATCGACTCTTTTTCCGACATAAACTATATTTAACCATTTCTAATAGAATAAACAATAGACCTTATTTCTGACATTCCATTCTCCATTATCTTTAACACCTGCCAACAGGGTTCGATTCTAGCCTTATCCTAATATCATTTTCACTTATCTAGTATATCTTCTTACTTACATGATAAGGAACAGTCCTTTCATGCAACAATAAATGCTACTAAGATTGAACTTCTTGCCATTAACCATTTATCGACAAATTGTACTTTCAAAATAAATAAATAAATAAAAGTAAAAAAAAAAATAAAAAATAAAAAAAACACCTGTATAGGAAATATTTTTCACTCTTATGGCTTTCCAGCCCAACAAGTGTTCAAAATACAGGTCTATGCTTATTTTAACAAGTGAATGAAGATTTTGTTTATGTCCTTACGCCTGTTGCATGCTAACTTATGCCACGTGTGGGTTTCATGATCGAAAAAAATTATTCATTGCGTAAAACAATTCTGGCGCTAAAACGTTAACAACTACAAACATTTTCTCAACCAATGATTGCCAAGAGAATTAACACCTTGAGAGCTCATCGTTCAAACTACTCGGTTTAACATTCACAGGCAACATGAGCTGAAACAAATGCATTGAGGATACATTTAAGGCTGCTGCGAAGAAGGTGGGCTCCCTTTGCCGTGCTAGAAAATTATTCACATCAGAGAGTATTCTATATCTTAAAAAAAAAGCCAGCAATCGACTACGCATGAAGTATTGTAGCCACATCTGGGCTGGTGCATCTATCATTAGATATAACATATAAGAAATATTTGGAATCAAGTCTCCCCTTGCTGTTATTTCAGATCATTTGAAACCACAGCAGCAAGTTTTAGTCTCCCCTCCATCATGGATAGAGATTTTGAGGAAATATCAGATATTTTTTAATTCATATGCAAAACTAGGAAAACAAATGTCTTTGATTGAAACATTTTATAGCAGTAAAAAAATGTCAAAAATAGGCCCTGGATGATGGATGATCCCCTTAATATGCGACCTTAGGGCAAATGTCACAGCCAACTACACAATTCAGGGCATTACCTTATTCAGGTCATTTACTTCATTTGTTAAATTCTGATCAATAGTTGCTGAGATTTGGAACCTATAAAATTGCCCCAAAAGGTTGTATATATATATATATATATATATATATATATATATATATATATATATATATATATATATATATATATATATAAAGACACACACATATAAATGTATATACAGGGTGACCCCCTCCCCCCAAAAAAAACAGAGGACATTCAATTGTTTTTCTGAGCATTTTACAGTCAACGGAGTAAAAAAGGCCAAAGACCCTAGTGTTTTGATGTGATCTTTTGAATATAATAAACTAGTCATGACTAAAGTTTCATTTCATTCGGACAAAACACTAAGAAACGGGGCCTAATTAGAGTTTGGGCCCGTTTTTTGGGGTCACCCTGTATATATATATATATATATATATATATATATATATATATATATATATAGTAAGTTAAAAAATATATATGGCGATTAAGCTAGAGTTAGTTAGTAATTTATAAAATATATATGGTGATTAAGCTACACTAAATATTCCGCGTTTCACCCACTCTAGGACTCTTCAGGCAAGTAAGCTCTACTTACGTATTGAGCACTTTTGAAGTAAATACTTAAAGTTTACACATAAATTTATACTCTCATATATTAATTTTATATGAGTAAATGAAGTATATATATATATATATATAAATATACATATATATATATATATATATATATATATATATATATATATATATATTTGTTTATTGTTTTTTGGGGAAAGAATTCCAACAAAGTGCTCGATTACAAAGAAAAGCTTTTTCGATATAAGAGCTTTTCGATTGATATTTTTTAAATTTAATTGTACAGAAGTTCAGAAAAACACTGGTATCGTCGGTTTCAAGCCCAACATAAAGGGGCCAGTTAATGGTAAAGCGTAAATGATGTTAGGCTCTCATCAGCCATGTTGTGTGTCTGTATATATATATATATATATATATATATATATATATACAGACACACAACACACATATATATATACACACACACACACACACACATATATATATATATTTATATATATATATATATATATATATATATATATATATAAGGGATATATCTCTACTGGTAGCCAAATTGAATATTGAAATGCTCATATATTTGGTTCTATTCGACGAAACTATATGAAATTTTGCAGGTTTTATGAAAATTACTATACTAGTCTATGGTTAAAATTTTATGATAATTGATAAAAAAGAACCTATATTTTAAAACCAATAAAATATGCCCGCTTTTGCCTCCATTTGTATATATATAGTGTCCTGGCAGACTAGCCTTGTACTTTTACTGCCTTAGGATAGAATTTTGCTTAGGTTTTTTTGTCTCCCCTGTAGCCTTGCCAAGCCACTAAAATATATAATTAAATACGAAGGACACACACACACACACACACACACACACACACACACACACACATATATATATTTATATATATACACTGGCGGCAAAAAGAAAGTCCGCACTTGTAATTTTTCAAAAAGTGTAAATTTAAGCTAAATTTAATGTAGCTGTTTAAACAAACTATGCCTCAGTTGATTCACCTTTTATTCTTCTATAATTTTACCTGTTCATGTTTGATATTTAATTGAAATATTCTAGTGTTCACGTCAATTTAAAAACATGACTTCAAATTAAGGAGGCAAAAAGAAAGTCCGCACAATGGAAAATTGTTATCTAAATGTAACTTTAAGGCATTAATGCAACACAAATACAACAGGAACACAATGAACTAGTTAATATTTAGTAACATAGTCCTTCTGCAATTTGACAGCTTGCAATACTCCGGGAAGAAAGCATCCCACTTTTCTTTAATTTTTTCCAAAGTTCTTCCAAATGTGAGATTTTATCATTGCGTAACTGTTGCTTGAGGTAATGCCATAGGTTTTCGATAGGATTGAGGTCTGGAGATTGTGCAGGCCAATCCAAACACGAAATATCATGCTCTTCCAGGAACCCCTTGACATTGCCAAATGTGTGAATGGGAGCATTATCCTCCATGAAGATAGGATTATCATCCAAATTCCGACCAAAGTATGGTAGAAATGCGCAGTCAACATATTAATGTACTTGGTCGAATTAATTCGACCTTGCAAACGAACTATAGGCCCTGGATCATTGGTACTAATAATGCCCCACGCCAAAACTGAACCTCCACCACCTTGCAGCGTTTAAACTGAGCAGCTAGGATTAAATTCTTCGTCTTTCCTCCGATGGACGTACTGCCTACCATCACTGCCTAGCCCATTGAACTTGCTTTCGTCGCTAAAAAGTACTTTTGACCAATATGAAGAGTCATAATCTTCATTGCATCGGACGAAGTCCCAACGGCGCTTTCTGTTCTTTACAGAAATCCTTGGCTTGCGTCTTGCAACATATCCTCGCAAATTAAATTCCTTTACTTTGTTCTTGACAGTAGAAAGAGAGCACTTTTTAACAAGATTGCACTGTTGTTGGATTTGGGGAGCCGTTTCAAATTTGTTTCTTAGGCGGCGAATCTTGATAGCAATGTCTTCCCTGTTAGAAGTAACTCTATTATGACCAGATTTAGGAACATCACGAACACTGCTGGTGTTTTGGTTCTTTTGCAGTCTTTCGTACCGTTTTCTTATCACATTTCAATCTGCAGCCAATTTCTCGATTAAATAAACCAAAAAGATTGAGATTAATGAGCTCCGTACGATCACTAAGAGAAAGTCGTAGCATATGGACTAAATGTTACGTTGTATAACCTGAAACAAAAACAATTACTATTTGAGATGCTTTGTTGCATATTGGTGGATATTTTAAACTGATTTGGGGCGATAATTTAAGCTGGTTTTAAGCGAATTTGTTGCTGCAAACATTCTTTTTGCCTCCTCAGTTTGAAGTTAATTTTTTAAATTGACGTGAACACTAGAATATTTTAAGTAAAAGTTAAATATGAACAGGTAAAATTATAGAAGAATAAAAAGCGAATCGAATGAGATAGAGGCTGTCTAAACAGTTACATTGCATTTAGCTTAAATTTGCACTTTTTGAAAAAAAATTACAATTGCGGAATTTCTTTTTGCCGCCTGTGTATATATACTAGCGGGGGTACCCGGTGTTGCCCGGGTGTGGCGAGGTGGTATAGTAAGGAACCCGGGGGTGGGGTGTTATAAAAAAAGTGGTAGTAGCGGGAGGGGGGGACTCAAAACAACAGTAGGCAGCCCTGATGTAGACAGGTGTTAAAAAAAATGGTGGTAGGTAGGCAGGATCGAACCCATAACGCAAGGGGGGGGGGAAGAAGGTGAAAAAAAAACTCCTAACGTCTTAGCTGATGCGTCCATCGCGAAACCGGATGTCGCGAAGATTGGAATTAAGGTTAGTCAATCGAAAGGAGACGATGACTTACGAAAATGTTGCCGAAAAAAAAACGACCCCTCCTTGTAGAAAACTACTTAGTTAAGGATGAAGGAATTAATGTTTTGGGCCAATTTTTCGATATTTGAAGAGACCGAGTTTTTAAACGATACCGAATTAGTCATGTTCCGACGCGTTTTTTGCCACACACACACACACACACACACACACACACACACACACACACACACACACACACACACACACGTTTTGCCTTTTATATAATAGATTATTTAAATATTAGTCAAATCCTATTTCGGTCACTTAAATTGGTTTCAACATTACTCTAAAACAACTTATTTTTCTTAAACTATATTTTAGTAAAAAAAAATTAAAAACCATTAAATAGATTAGATAGACACCATAATTCTATTATACGACACCTGTTCAAACAGAAACACCTTTATCACAATATTCATATGTGGATCTAAATTAAAAAAAAAACTCGTTAAACTTTGTGACATATTTCCATTCGATGGAGGTCAGGCGCGAACACAGACCCCATAATTTTATTATACCATATTTCTTCAAACTGAAACATAATTATCAAAGTATACTTACGCGGAAAGATAGCAACAGTCTTTGTGAAAGTTTGTGGCATATTTTCATTCCGTGGAGGTCAGGCGCGGACACAGACCCCACAATTTTATTATACCATCCATGTTCAAGCTGAAAGATACTTATCAGTGTATTCATATGCGCATCTATATTAAAAACCCTTGTAAAAATTTTTGCTTTTTATTTTCATTCTTTTTTAATAAACCATCACTGCTCAAAATGTAACATAAGCATTTTTGCTTCTTGATATTTAATTATTGTATGTGGTCAGTTTAGTATGGTGGTAAACCGTAATGGAGCCTATTTATGTAAACACACACACACACACACACACACACACACACACACACACACACACACACACACATACAGCTTTCTCTTCTTCTCTTCTTTTCTATTCTTCTATTCTTCTTTCTTCTTCTATTCTATCTTCTTCTTCTATATATATATATATATATATATATATATATATATATAAATAAAATGAACTCATTTTTTCCCGTCTGATTTTGACATTAATAGGATTAAAAATCAAGATATTTCATGCAAATACATTATGCACAAACGGCAGAACAATATCTGAGGTGTGTTATAGGCTTATTATTTCTCAAATTCCTCGATAATCTTAGATTTCTATACTTTTTCTGCTGAGAAGTCACGGCCAAAATCGGTTAAGATCAATGGAAGTGGTAAAATATTTTCTCTCTAATAAATTCCTCATCCCCCTGCCACCAGTTAACACCGTTTGGGGATCGTTCACAAGGAACAGTTGAGAAGAGAACACCGGTTTGGCTTCGTATTTAAAATCACTAAACTAAGCTGCAGTGCTCTGTGGCGTAGTGGTTAGCGTTCTGGACAATTCACATTATATTTTCACGTTCGCGCCGACCTACCGTAGTCGTTTTATTTTGTTTTTTTTCCTAAACAACTGGAATGGACTTTTCTTGATGGCCGAACTGTTAACGTTGTAGATGTTTTTTTTTTTTTTTTTTTTCACACTTTATTTTCCTACTTTTACTCATGACTCCGGGTTTGATCCTTCCTACTTACCTACCATAATATATATATATATATATATATATATATATATATATATATATATATATATATATATATATATGATTACTTCATTTAATTAAATAAATTAATATACAAAGATATAATTTTATGTGTAAAAATTTTACGTGTAATTTTATGTGTACTTCAACAGTACTCAATACATAGTTAGAGCTAGGTAGTAAGTTATAAAAATATATATGGCAATTAAGCTACACAGAATATTCCGCGTTTCCACGAGAATGAAACGCGGAATATTGTGTAGCTTAATTGCCATATATTGTTATAACTTACTATATATATATATATATATATATATATATATATATATATATATATATATATAACTACTTAATTTACTCACATAAATTAATATACGAAAGTATAAATTTATGCATAAACTTTAAGTATTTACTTCAAAAGTGCTCAATACGTAGGTAGAGCTAGTTAGTAATTTATAAAATATATATGGCGATTAAGCTACACTGAATATTCGACGTTTCATCCACTCTAGGACTCCTCAGGCTTATGCGCGAATTCTGTGGTTGTTTATCGTTTTTATATTTTACATTTATATATAAAAACGATAAACAACCACAGAATTCGCGCATAAGCCTGAGGAGTCCTAGAGTGGATGAAACGCCGAATATTCAGTGTAGCTTAATCGCCATATATATTTTATAAATTACTATATATATATATATATATATATATATATATATATATATATATATATATATAGTCATCCACATACAGTACTGTTTCGCTGTTTCACAGCTCATCAGTGCGGCTATATATATATATACACACACACATATATATATATATACATATATATATAAATTAATAGATAGATAACGTATTATTTGTTATGTTCAATGTTTTTTGATACATAGGCAATGTAATGTCTTCTAATAAATATTCCTTTCTTGATTGGTCACTATTAAATGTGAGAAAAAAAGGCAGTAACTCACATGTTAACAAATAGAGAGTGAAAAAACAAATCAAGAAATAACTGATATAAATTGGCTCATAAGTTGCCCGGTTTGTGAGAAATTAATATACGTTCTCGTTCAACGTCGACTATGACGACGACGTCGTCGTCATAGTCGACGACGACGACGTCGGCGACAATGCCGCACAGGTACTGCCACCTGGTTGCCATTTTAACAGCTGACAGCTGGGAGGATAACTCATTTTTCATTCCACATGTTTGTTTGCTTTTTTCTTTTCAGTTTACGGCATTCTTATTTACTAATAACCTGTGAACAAATACCTCTTACCCTTTCGGTCACATCGCTCGCACAGCTTTCATTCCGATTATGAAAAAGAAAATCTCATCATTGATTTGGGCATTGATTTGAAACGGCATGATAAAATGCAGCCAGAAAGTAAAAAATAAAGACCGAAATGTACTTAAAATGAAATTGATCAGTTAAAAGTTTGCTTCATCTAAAACAGATATGTATTGCTATCTGGACATAGGGTTAGTTTTGTGGCTAACTATTTTTTTAATTTCAGAAAATAATGTCTCTCATTAAACTCAACACTAACACTCTTATAAAAATATAAATAAAAAAAAAATACGAAAGGGCGACGTAATGCATGCATTTGCTTGCAAGAAAAGAGACTCTCACTACTTAGGAAATTAATTCATATACAAAGAGAACGTTCGCATGTAGTTCTTATCGCTAATAAAAAGCAACAAATATAACTTAACTAGATGTATCAGGACTTTACATTGCGAGTGAAACAGTCGCATTTGCGAGTGATTTTTCAAAGTGGCGACTAGACATAATGAAACGCTTATCTTTTGACGATTTGTGGCATCCGTCAGTCGAAACGACTATGGATCAGCGCCGTATTAAGATGTTGTCTGTATGCATCCTTTTGTGTGACTGTAGAGACCAATTCTTGATTTGCATAGTCTGCCACAGCCTTGACATACGAAGGTTGTTATGCAATTTGCCGCTTCGTCCGGCTGTTCCGCCTGTACACTCGCTCTTCTCCTAGCTCTCTTTGCAGCATTTTCAACATGGAGGGTCCTATCGCTGATGATAATCCCCTGGCGTATCATTTTCCTCCAGGCAGTTCTGTCAGCTGCAGAGGCTTCCCACGTATTCATGTCCACCGAGAGAGCCTTCATGTCACGCTTGCAGACATCCCTGTAGCGAAGATGGGGTCGCCTCCTCTTTCTTGAGCCTGAGGCAAGCTCGCCATAGAGAAGGTCTTTAGGGATGCGCCCATCATCCATCCTGCGCACATGGCCCAGCCAGCGAAGACGTCGCTCACGCAGTAGGGAGTAAATGGATGGGATGCCCGCTCTCTGCAGAACATCAGTATTACATATACAAAGAGAACGTTCGCATGTAGTTCTTATCGCTAATAAAAAGCAACAAATATAACTTAACTAGATGTATCAGGACTTTACATTGCGAGTGAAACAGTCGCATTTGCGAGCGATTTTTCAAAGTGGCGACTATAAATAATGAAACGCTTATCTTTTGGCGATTGCATTTCTTTCACTGACAATCTTCCAAAACTCACTACTGAGTGAAAAATATCTTTTCATTTTTTTTAATAAAACGAACAAAGTTAAATTATTTAAACTATAAAAGTTTAATAGAACAATATACACTTTTTTTACAAAGGCCGCTTAAAAAGTATCTGAAGAAATTAGAATGTTTATATCTTCAAGTATCAACATAAAATTTGTTGTATAATTTAGAATTACACTTATTAAAAAAATATACAGAAAATATTTATTATGTACATACTCGTCACAGAACGAAAATGTCATATTCTAAAAATCATGTGGGTTTGACTAGTAACTTTTCTATTTGGCTGGTAAACGAAAATATTTAGTTGTCAAAGGTCAACTAAAGATAAATTTGTCCATAGAGCCCTGTGTATATACCCGGCGTTGCCAGGTCGAAACATAATTGCCACATACTATTTAAGATAGATTGAATATCCTGACTTGTTATGATTTTCCGGAAAGTGAACCACATGTTAGATTTGTGTAGGCATAAAACACATCCATTTTCGTCTATGAAAACTAAACAGGAAATAACTCATCGCTTAAATGGGAAATAAATATTGTAGCTGACATCTAACGAAATTTAACTTTCACAAGAAAACTAGTCTAGCTGAAAACACTATCAATAATTCCCCCCACTCTTTATCTGTGCCTAAACCTAAACATAGATTCCATGAACAAAGCTTCTTTCTTAGAACTGCACGCCTGTGAAATTGTCTTCCCTTTTCCTGCTTTCCGGCTGATTACAATATGGTTGTGTTCAAGTCTAACGTAAATAAGTTCTTGATGAGCCGTTCCATATAAGTTATCAAATTTACCGAATTTTCATTACTAATCATTACTATATTGTCCAATTTCTACTGTACACTCTTTAACCCTTATCCTTGAGTGGCCTGTTGGCCTTGATAATGTGGTGATGCCTGTGTATAAAAAAAGAAGAAAAAAAAGCTTAAGGGGGTAATAGCTCTCACAGATTAACCCTAGCAGAGCGAGTTACTGATATACCGATAATTTCCGAAAATGCTATATACTGAGTTACCGCTAAACCGATATTTTCCCGACCACGTGTTTTTGTGTTGTCAGGGAGCTAAAAATAGCTACTCAATCGCTTAACCTCGATTTAGCGCAAACCTAACGTTCTGCAAATGGCTTCCTTTTTTTGGTGGAGTTGTGAGTTGTTTTGTAGACTACAGTAGCCATGAAGCGAGCTAGTGACGAACCAAGCACTTCGACAGGTAAACGAGCAAAACCAAGGGTTTCACGGCGTACAAGTGTTGGATAAAATGACAAATTCTGATTCAGACGAAGATGAATTTGATCAGTAGTATGTTTCTGAATCAAGTAACGCTAGTGATGATGAATATATCGATGAAGGAGAAAACGATGATAAATCTGAAGATGCAAGTGGGCCTGTGCACCAAGGAGGGCTCCACCTGTTGGGCGGACTGGCACAGGAAGGTCGAATGCTGGCGGCAAAAAATTACTAACGCGTTTAATTTTTATCACAATTTTGCCTAGGAGGCCAGGTACAGGGAAAATTAGGTTTAGTAGCTCAGGTTTTGTAGGGTTAAAGCTTAACCCTGTTTTTAAACGCAACTGATGTCGGATATATTAATTAAAACTAAAATAAATTAAATCACCACCTTGTTGGTAATATATATATATATATATATAGCATAATTTATCAATATTTTTTCTCCGTTTGGTTGGGTAGTTCCATGCCTTCTGTTGTATCCAGTTTTCCCTTTCCTTACTTATAAGTATAAATTAAATTAAATATAAATTAAATAAATCAACTTTAAATAATATGTCTCAACAGAACAATTAAAACAATTCTATTACTACTAGTAATTAATAACATTGAATTCCTTATTAGAATAGATTTTCTTAAATATAATATGTAAATAAGGTTACTTCTTGAATGTAGATTTCCTTTAAATAGATAGTATAAATATAGAAATCACGCTGGAATAATAAAACTATAAAAGTCCTTTTTTTACTATGAAAATTAAACAGTTTAGCTTTTGTATATAATAATTAAATTGTGAACAAACAGACAAACAGACAGACAGAAATATGACTTCTTTATAATAGATATATAAATATAATATATGCGCCCAGTCATACAAAAGTTAGGGAATAAAAGACGTGCCTATTTCTAGCTTCTGGAACTGAACCATTTGAAGCGGCAAAGAAAACCGAGAAATAGGATTGTAAGTCAGACAGCTCCGGCCGTCTGAAATGCATTCGGAAATAAAAGCCTTCTAAATAAATAAATAAATAAATAAATAAATAAATAATAATAATAATAATAATAATAATAATAATAATAATAATAATAATACACTTTCTCATTTCAGATACGCAGATAACACGGACGATGAACAGATAAGCATAATCTCCAATTCCAGGAACCAAAATGATACCGACCAAAAAGAACACAGCCAAGATAACCAACAGAAAAGAAAAAAACCTGGAAATATTACGGTTTTTGTGTCCTAGAATAGGGGTAAAGAAACGCCGCAAACATATTAATTAAAAATAAAAAGATTGAAAAAAAAAGAAAAAAAAAAAAAAGAAAAGATAATTTAAAAAAAGAAATTTATTACAAAGAAAAGAAAAACAAAAACATAGTAGAAAGGAAACGAATTTCTAATAAGCTTTTTACAATCGTAACAGTGCAAAGGGGAATAACTCTAGTTAGTTCCTAGTTATTTCCCTTTTGATTGAAGAAATTGTTTTTTTTATAGCAATGTGTTATTGTATTTTAGACATAAATGCTTTTGGTCAAATATAATTCAGAAAAATCTATATTTACCAGTTATTGATGAAAGAGATTTTTTTTCTCTGTATCTTGTTGTCCAGTTCATCTGTTAGTTAACGACTCGAATTTGCTTGTGATTTCTTCGGTCAGAGTCATAAGGTCTGGTCGCCTATAAACGCGTCCCAGTGCTGTATTATAACTGACTATAAATAGCAATCTTTCGTTATTTATAGTTGTCAGAATAGAATGTTCTAGAGAAAACAGGAAAGAATACTTTTCTGTTCCATCTTTTGAAACCTCTCCAGAGACGCTAAAAAAACCGTTTTGCATTCAAATTTTTAAGTAATACTTTTTATATTATTTTATATAATCTTTTATTGTTATTTCTTTTTAATTAAGTAATTTATTATATTTTATATTTTATATTATTATATAATATTTTAAGTATTTTTATTTTGTTATAATTATTAATTGTATTACTAATTGTTTTTATTAATTTTATTTTTATTACAAATTATCATTTGTATAATTCATATTATCATTATAATTATTAATTATATTGATAATTATTTTTATTATATTTTATTGTTATTATATGTTATTATTTGGATAATTAATATTATCGTTTGTGTAATAAATCATAATTTCTTCAATTTCTTCAAAATTGACATACAAAATTAACATAAAAAAACATACACTATCACCATTGCTGTTCATCATAGGCAAGATGCCCCTGGACAACACACTGAGAAAATGCCAAGCTGGATACAAGTTCTCTAATACAGAGAAAAAAACGAACCACCTAATGTACATGGACGACTTGAAACTTTTTGCAAGGACCGAAAAGGAACTAGAGACAATGATAAACACTACCAGGATCTTCAGCTAGGATATCCAAATGGAGTTTGCTATGAAAAAGTGCGCACTACTAGTTATGAGAAAGGGAAAACTGGATAGAACAGAAGGCATGGAACTACCCAACCAAACGGAGAAAAAATATTGATAAATTATGCTATGCATATCATACCAACACGGTGGTGTTTAAATATATGGTTAAGTGTTAGTTTTACTCATTTAAAACTGCTCTAAAGCTTCACCGCTCACCCATTTTGCGACCAAATTTCAAACGATTTTTACAGTTCATAGGCCACCTTCCCAGCTACCCTTTGAAAAAAAAAGAATTCAATTTTCGTTCAGTAAAACAAATGTTTTAATAAAATTACTGTTTTCAAAAATTCTCTCGACGGTATTTTCTGACTGGCTGTTGGGTATCATAGCAACCAAATCTGTTACGCTACCTCAAATTGGCTGGGAACGGCGGAGATGATGACGTAACAAGATATATAAAAAAAACTGTCGCTCATAATTCACCGCTGCCCCGATCTGTCGCTCATAATTCACCGCTGTCCCGATCTATCGCTCATAATTCACTGCTGAATGCACGTCCACATCCAGAGAGAGAGAGAAAAATATACAAATCAAAGAGAGAGAGAGAGAGAGAGAGAGAGAGAGAGAGAGAGGGGGGAGGGGGGGAGTGAAGGTAACGAGTGAAACAGAGAAAATATTATTTCAAAACAAAGCCTGGAAAAATCATGGATTGCATAGAAAAATGCTAGCATGAAAAGTAATATGGTTAAGATTAAACATAGAAAAGTAAAAAAAGACTAGTTGTTAAAGCTGGAAAAGAAAAACAAGATATTCTCGTAAAAAATATAATAAACTTATAACTTAAAATACTGCAGCATTAAGAATGTTTTCAAAATTCAATTTAACATTATATAATCAATTCTTGATGCTGCAATATTTTAAGTTATAATTTGTTTAAAAAAAAAAGTTGTATTTTCTTTTGAAATAAATAGAAGAAACGTTTTTTAATATGAATATCAATACACAAAACCCCAAAATTTATAGGAGTATAGATATATATATATGGATACATCAATACTGGTAGCCAAACTGAATATTGAAATACTCATATCTTTGGTTCTCTGGGACCAAACTACATGAAAATTTCAGGCTTTTTGAAGATCATAATACTATTCTATAGTTAAAAGTTTATGACAATTAGTAAAAAAAAATCCCTATATCTTCAAACTATTAAAATATGCCCAAATTTACCTACACGTGTATATATCGTGACAGTTTCAGTTTTGCTGCTTCGGTTGTCTCCCCTGTGATCTTACCAGGCCACTAATGTACAACTATTACGAAAGTAAAAGAGCGTTTTTTTTTTCTCGATAAAGTCATAAAATTGAAAATACTGATTAAAAATTTGCTTTATCGTGAGCCAAATACAAATAAGATAATAAATATTCGCAATCCTCAACGAGCCACTATTATCATAATTTCATGACGTCACACGGTCGGTTTTGCACTGATCAACCTGACTATTATCAAAGTCCTAAAAAAACTCCTTTGGTGTTGAGAGAGAGAGAGAGAGAGAGAGAGAGAGAGAGAGAGAGAGAGAGAGAGAGAGAGAGAGAGAGAGAGAGACCCTGTGAACCACTCATATATAAATACACACACATGCTTACATGCGTTCCCACGCCTTATTTTGGGATTGGTTGTCACTTCTGAATATTTGAAATTGGTTGTGCAGTTATGAGAATTACCTGAACAATTTTATTTGCATATTTTTAACGTTTACTAATCAATTACCTCACCTGGCTAACGAATGGAAAATTCCTTTGGTTCACACGCTGTTTTTTTTTTTCTTTTTTAAGTTTTGCTTACCTAAATCAATACATTAAATATATCTTGAGAATTTCTTTGTTTTTTTTTTACTCTCAAATTAAAAAAGAATGTGGAACACCGATGTTAGTCCGAAAAAAAACAAAACATGGTTGTTGTCATTACCCGTTATTGTTATTCTGTTATTCTGTTATTCCACTATTCTGCTAATCTGTGAGTTCATAATTACTTGCTTCACAACGAGAACAGAGTTAGAGTACGGTCGGTGTTTATGAAGGGAAAATCCCCGAATGGAGGCGATCTGGATTAGAATACGCATAAAAATTGGCGCAGTCTAGAAAGACATGTCTTTCATTGAGGACAAAAGATATAATACATTTTGATCCCAGCTCGAAGGTCAAAGTTCATTAGTCAATTATTTTGTTACTTGGTCATTTCGTAGTCCGTTTGACTGACCGTTATTTTTGTAGTATGTTTTTCACTTACTTCGTTAATCCGTTAGTATTTTTTTTTTCTGTTAGTTCATTTATTTATTACTAGCCTATGTGCCTGGCGTTGTCCGGGTGTTTGGAGGTGTGTGCTGAGAAAAAAAGTGGTAGTAGGCAGGCAGGCTCGAACCCGTGACACCAGGACGGAAAAGAAAGTGAAAGAAAATCTGACATCTTACCGCTAATCCATGACACAACCGGAAGTTCGCAATATTAAAATTAGGCAAAGTCAATCCAACCGATACGATGACTTGCAAAAATGGCTCGCAAAAAATTGACCCCTCCTTGTAGAAAAGTGCCCAGTAGAGGGTGAAGGAATTAAAGTTTTTGGCCAATTTTTCAATATTTATTGTCTGAGATAACGGGCTTCAAAATGACACCAATTTCGTGAAAATTCGTGGCCTCTGTCGAAAGTTTTCGACAGATAAACAAACACACATACATACATTTAAACAGACACACACATGCATGCATACATACATACATACATACATACATACATAAATACACACGTACATACATACTTACATACATACATATTTACGTACATCCATCCATCCATCCATCCATCCATACATACATACATACATACATGATTATTGCAACGTCTTGTCAGACGAGTGCCACTCCCTCAAACATTTAAAATCCATGAGCCCAAATGCCTGAGGGAGTATCTATACAAACATGATGTTACAGAGTCTTAGCTTTGTACGACAGCTAAGTCTCTCTCTCGGTTCAAAATGTTGAGATCCAGCAACAAGCAAGAGCAAGATAGCCAGCAACAAATTAAACTGCAGACCAGCTTAATGTGGGCAATGGTCTTCCGCTTTATAGTTTCTTAAATCAGAGATTTGCTTCTCCTAGAAAGGTTGCCTTCACCACGGCTTACGGGAGCCCTCTCTACCCAAATACACATATACAGACACACAAATATACACGGTGCTAGTTGGCCGTTGACCCAGAAAAAGAGTTCATTCGCCCTTTGGAAGGTCTTGTTTTTCATCATCCAGGGAGACTAGCCGCCCCATACATACATACTTACATACATACATACATACATACGTACATCCATCTATCCATCTATCCATACATACATACATACATACGTACATCCATCCATCCATCCATCTATCCATACATCCATCCATCCATCCATCCATACATACATACATACATACGTACATCCATCCATCCATCCATCCATCTATCCATACATACATACATACATACATACATACATACATACATACATACATACATACATACATACAGTTAAACAGGCATGCGAGATTTATATTATAGATTCCATTTATTCATTATTATATTTGCCTGTTATTCTAGTAGTCCGTTTGTTTATCCTGTTAATTCTTTTGTCTGTAATTCGCCCGTGGGAGTTATTTCATTAATTTTTATTCTCTTATTTTGTCCCCAATTCTGGTCTCCGTTTACGTCAGATTCCATTATTCTATTATTAATTTTTCTCATATTCTGGTAGTCCGCTTCTCCATTCACTATTAACGGTTCATAGTCTATTATTCTTTTTATTTCTTTGTTTTACGCACCTCCACCCCCAAACAAGGCATATCGCCAATGAGGCTACTATTTGGGACCATGCATCGCCGGGAAAAATTAACAAAATGTTGTTTTATGTTACGTTCAAACTTCTGCATATCAGTACAGTTAGGGAAGCAGGCAATAGGAAAGGAATTCCAAAGTTTAGCTGTTCGAGGAAGGAACTATTAGAGTAGAAAGCCTTCTGGCATTTAGGAACCTCAACAGTGAAGAGGTGTGATTTTGTTGCTAAGCAGGTTTGTCGGTGATATGTACGCAGAGGGACACAAAAACAGGCACAGAGATGCAAAATTTTCTTAAGTCTTCTGGTCTAAACCAAACAACCTGTTCTCTCTAAACATTTCAACCTATTCTTTTCAACTTTTTTTTTAAAAAACAAGTTTACGTCATTTCCTTATTTATTTATATTTTCTTCTTCGTTCCGATCAAATTATTTATTTCTGTAATCGTCGCGCATTTCACATACTTAATTGTTTCATGTAGTTACCCGAAGCTTCACAGTTTTTTTTACTTAAACATGATTTTATCACATTCGGTCCTTTCAGCCCAATTTTTTTTTAATATAAGTTTCCCTATCATGTCAACTACGTCGTCCCTTGTTTCCTCTCCATTTCCTACTGCTTCAGGCACATCTTCCACTTCATTCTTTGCCTTTTCCTCACCAATCTGCACATTCGTTTGCTGCGTCATTCTTCATTACTTCTGCATCCACCTGCCTTTTATGATCCTTAATTCAAGTTCTAATAACCATTCATTTTCCGTATTGCTCTGGCCTGATTACAAATGTGCTGTTCTCTAAACATACGTTATCTGTACCCTGTAATAGGCTTTCCATTTTCAGCATAAGGATTGCTTCTGAATAAATACTCCATGGTTGCCTCTTTTATTCCTGTTCATTCTAGAAGCTGTAGGACGACGATCAGGTTCTCACTCTGTGCAAAAATACACTTGCCGTTGCAGTCCCGTTCACACCGTTATCTTCAATACCTTAATTGGACATTTTTTTTACATAGGTGCCACATCATTATCAAGGTCCAGACGCCACTCGAGGAGAAGGGTTAAAGAATGTATGCTAGTCAATTGAACAATATAGTAATCGTTTGTAATGGAAAATCGGTAAATTTGTTAACTTAAGTAGAACGGCTCATCAAGAACTCGTTTACGTTGGACTTGAAGACAACCATACTGTAGTCAGTCAGAAAGCTGGCAAACGAAAGACAGTTTCACAGGCCTGCAGTTCTAAGAAAGAAGCTTTGTTCATGGAATCTACGTTTAGGTTTAGGCACAGATAAAGAGTGGAGGAAATTATTGATACAGTTTTCAATTAGACGAGTGTTTCTCGCTAGAGTTTGGCGAGGGGGTCCATAGATTAAAGCTCAGACAAGCACTTGCCATGAAAATAACGATAAAGCAGAGATATACTCGCAAAATCTCTTCTGTGAAAAAGAGGTTTCAGAGAAGAGAAAAGGGCATCCCCTACTTGGCTACGAAGTCCATTTTGAACTCTATAAAGGCAGGATCAATCATTTCTAGCAGTTTTTACTTGATAACAGAAAGTGAAGCAGAGGGAATATGGTGAAGAAACTTTCTGTTATCAAGTAAGATCTTCGACTTACTTGTAGTTTCATCAAATACTTTTGTATGCAAAATACGATCTCTCATTTTGCTAATTCCTACCCTCTGATGAGAAGGAAAGTATTTCTTCGAAACTCCACGGATTAAGGACTATCCACTTATCAAGTGTTTCCTTTTCAGATTAAATATGTTTTTAACTCTTTTTTAAAGTGTTTTTTAACTGTTTGTTCTTATTATAAGCTCTATCTCCTATTTTGTTTTATCGAGCTTTTACATGTGGTTGAGATTAATTTATAAATAATGACTCTTCAATATTTATAAATTTAGTTTTATCATCTTGGATCATTTTGGTAAATTTAATTGTAATTTATATATATATATGTGTGTGTATGTGTATATATATATGTGTGTGTGTGTAAATATATATAAATATATACATATCTATCTATCTTCTATCTATCTATATTCCTATAAATTCGTTTTTCTTTTGGGTGTATTGATATTCATATTAAAAACCACCTTTTCTACTTATTTAAAAAGGAAATACAATTTTCTTATATATGGGTTGTAGAATTGCATCCATCTGCAAAAGATCTAGCTAATTTGCATATTCTTTTAAACATTCATTTTAATTAATTTCCTATTAGTTTTTTTCGGTTTTCTTATGGGGTGATCATTTTTATTTAACTATTACGTGTAATTATATTCATGCAGATATTCTACATGATTTATACTTGCGTAATATTTGCGTAAAACGTTTACAGGAAACACAAAATTGTTTCCATATATATTTATATATACGTATATATTTTTGTTGCACAGATTTTGCCTACCAAACTCCTCCTAGAGTTTTTGGTCTACGGACATGAAATTTCATATATAAGGTGTTTGAATCCATGCAAAACTTTATATTTGGGTTTTAGCCTGGAAAAATCCGTGCAAAAGTGTGAAAATTAAAAAAAAATGAAATTTGCCAGGTGAAGGTCGAATGCCGCCATTACGAATGCATAATGTAGTTAATATTGGTTCATGTTTTAATTTTTAGCCTTGCAGTAAACATGTTTTCATAGCCCAGTCATTTATGGCAGAGGCAAAATAAATTGTGAGCTGAACGTTTTGGTTTCGATTCTCAATGGTGGCGCATGAGTCTTTTTTTTTTTTTAATCATTATTATATATTGCATCCAATCTATCTATCTATCTATCCATCTATCTATCTATCTACATCTATAAAAGTGTAAATGTCTGTCTGTCTTTTCTCTATGGTAATTAAGGAAGACTATTATACAGAAATACATTACTTTACATATTCACACTTTTTAATATATACATATGCACATAACCTTACGGACAGTATATAGGGCCCGAGCAAAGCCGGGCGGAACTGCTAGTATATATATATATAAATGTATATGTATATGTAAATATATATAAATATAAATATATATATGTAAATATATATATATAAGTAAATATATATATATGTAAATATATATCTATATCTATATATATATATATATATACTCAACATTTTAGTGTCAAACAGAAAATAAATACATTTACTCGTAAATATATGCACACACGCATATCTATACTCCTATAAATTGTTTTTTTTTTGTGTATTGATATTCATATTAAACCTCCTTTTTCTATTTATTTAAAAATAAAATACAACTTTGTTATATATGGGTTGTGGAATTGGATTCATTTTGCAAAAGATCTAGCTAATTTGCATATTCTTTTAAGCATTCATTTTAATTGATTCCCTATTAGTTTTTTTTTGGTTTTCTTATGGGATGATCATCTTTAGTTAACTATTACGTGTAATTATATTCATGCAGATATTCTACATGATTTATACTTACGTAACATTTGCGTAAAAAGGTTATAGTAAACACAAACCTCTCTCTATATGTATGTATGCGCATATATATTTGTTTAAAAAAAATTGCTTACCAAACTCCTCTGTCAGTTTTTGGTCTACAGACCACTTAATATATAGGGTCTTCGAACGCATTGGGTTTTAGCCGGGGAAAATCTGTGTAAAGCTGTGAAGGGCGAAAGATGGCATTACGAATATGCATGCGTAACGTAATAGCTATTGGTTTATGTTTTAATTTTTAGCCTTGCATCAACGTCAAAGGAAAAAGTAAATCGTAGGCTAAACGTTTTTGGTTTCGATTCTCGGTGGTGATGCACGAGTTATTTTCTAAAAAACTTAAAAAATCATTACTATATTGGGTCCAATATAATATAATAATAAATACGAAATCTGCATTAATCAAAATATATTTAAGTATATTTTACGACAGGGCAATGGCGGGAGGCCTGCTAGTATACTATATTACAGAAGAACATAATGTTAGTACAAAAATTGATCACTGAACAGATTCGAACTTGGCACACGTAGGTCGTCAGTCAACGTCGTTATCCACTTAACCACCGAATTTAAATTTAATTTTTTCTATTCTTATCAATAGAATATATATCTTTCTAGGTATCAGTTATCGAATATATCTGTCGCCATAAGTCTGTGCGCGCTCGAGCGTGTATTAGTCATTGCATTTTTGTTTAAATTACTTCCTGTTTTAATTCTTAAAAAAAAAACAACAAAAAATATTTCAGGTTTAGGATAATAAATAACATTTTGACATTTTAAGAGGTTTTCCGACTAGAAGCGAAAATCAAGTAATGAATAATAGTAAAATAATAGTAAAATAATAGTATGAACTGATTGCACCCCCCCCTGTAGAAAAGGTGGCACAAAGCCAAAAAAATCTAGAGGCATCAGCTCCTCTGAGGAAGCACTTTGGTCGGGTGATATTGGTTAACCCTTGTAGATATTTCTAATGTTTCTCTCTCTCTCTCTCTCTCTCTCTCTCTCTCTCTCTCTCTATATATATATATATATATATATATATATATATATTATATATAATATATATATATATTATATCTATATATATATATATATATATATATATATATATATATATATATATATATATATTGTAAGTTATAAAATATATATGGCGATTAAGCTACACTGAATATTCCGCGTTTCATCCACTGTAGGATTCTTAAGGCTTATGCGAGAATTTTGTGGTTGTCTCGCGTTTTTATATACGCACCTTCTATTGAGTTTTTTGTTAGCCAATCAGCTTTCTAGTATCCATCGCACCCTTCCTAATCAGCCAATGAGCAGACACTTACAAGACAAATGCCCATTTGACCTCCAGTTGACCCGTTCCTTTGTGTATGCTATTTAACATAGATATCTAGTGTCTTGATCTGTTTTAAATCTAGGTTAAGTTTTTTTATTATATATGTTAGTTTATATATATATATATATATATATATATATGCACACACACATATATATACATACATATATATGTGTGTGATAGTTTATGCATATGAATGTTTATTTATTTTATTTGTTTATTTTCTATTGTTATTGTTAGTTTTAAAATTATTTGGTATCTCTATCCTAGGGTAAATTTTATCCTGTGAACACAGTTGTTCGCTATTTCTCTCCTACAGTTTAATAGATTTTGAGGCTCTTTAAAGTATAGGATAGCAAATTTTTTATAATCTACACGGATCGTCTAGGTCTCTACACGTTTGCTTGTCTTACTATTTTCCATTCGACTACCGGCGAACGTCCGCTTTCCTTGAGTTCCCAGTATTATTTCTACTAGTTACATATGTGTTTTTGTGTTAGTTGTATTTTTGTCATGGTGTCCACCTTTTTATTGTTTATTTTGTTGTTGTTTTCATTGCTTTTATTTGATATTTTGTTATTATGTGCTTTAATTATCATCTCTAAAATTTCGCAGCAGCTGTGGGATAACTTTAGGGTATTTTTATTGAAAATTTTGTGTAATAGGTTGGTTGCGGGAAAGTGCTTTTCGATAAGATCTAGAAATTTCTTTAAAGTTTTGTTTTTAACATTTGATTGTATGGCGCAGTATACCAGATTATATTTCTTTTTCTTCTATTTTTAATTTTATTATAGTTATTGGTGTTTTGTTGCTTATATTTGATATCAATATTTTTGTATCCACTATTTTTTAGGGCTGTTTCATAGATATTGGTTGATCTGTTAAATACATGTTCATCGCTTGAGTTATTGCTGAGTCTACTTACGATCGAGTTAGGAATCTGTTTTATAATTTATGGTGGGTGATTGGACTTAGGGTTTACGTATATTGGATTAGCGTTATCTTTTAAGTAGGGTTCATATGTGTTTTTATCTAAATTTAACGTGACGCCCAGGAAATTTGTTATTTTTTATATTAGCTAATACGTCTACTTTTAGGCCTAATTTTTTCATTTCCTTGTGTATGCTTTTCTTAAAGTTATCTCCCTTGATTTTGTTGGAGTCTTTTATTATAGCTAATCCATCATCTATATATAGGCCGATATCCGTAGTATCAAATATGCTTGTGAGGGTATATAGAATGAATAATTCCACAAGATCTGATGCCTCTGCATAATCCCGGGTACCCATCGCCAAATCAAACGAATTTGTCATTTTAGTTTTTATCTATTGGTTATTGTTATTTATTAGAACTGATTTTCTACATCTTTTAATGATGTTGATTTCTTCCGAGGATATATCAGTGTATGCCTCGGCAAATTCTAGGGCAACGTTGAAAATTTCTTCGGATATCGAGGGATAGAAGTCTATGATGTCAAACTGTATAAACGTACATTTATTTTTGTTTTCTATATTTTTAAACCAAGTGATTGTTTCGGCAGTATTTGCCCACTGGTTTAATTCTAGGTCTTGTTAGATTTGTTTGTTTACTCTAGAAAGTATTGCTTTGCTAATTCTACCTATTTCTGATTCAGTTGGGTTTATCAAGCGGGCGCTGGGATTGTTATTGAAGTCACATTTGTGGTCTTTGAGCAGAATGTATGCCTCTCTAGGTTTCAATTTGCCAACTTTATCGCTAATTTTTAATTTATCGGTGATTTGTTTACTTTCAGTATTTATTATATCTATGTAGTCGCATTCGTTTGTATCCAGTTTATTGTAATGTTTTCTGTGATTAGTTTGTTATATTCTTGTTTATCTATTTTACAAAAAATTCTAGTTTTATCTGCTTGTACAAAGATTTTATTAGAGTTGTTTATGTTTCTAACGATTTTGTGTAGTTTCCATTGGAAATTGTTATGTTGATTGTGGAATTCTAAGTTTTTAATTATGTTTAAGATGCCATTTTCAAAGTTTATCAAAAGGTCTACTGCTTTCGCATGTTTTAGGGGTTTAAAACCATAGGATTCTATTTTGTTTACGTTTTTATTTTAAGGAAGAAATTTGCTCGCCATCGCCTTCGGCGTATTAGTTCATCTATTTTTTGAATTAATTTAATAATATAGCTATGCTTGCTAGGTGTGGGGGGTGTTTTTTTTTTAGCGATGTTTCGAAATTAACCCTTTCCATATCTATTTTTGATGTGGTGAAATAAATTCTTTTGAGAGTGCTCAACTGTTTCAAGAGCTAAGTATAATTCAAATACTATCGAACTACCAGAAAAAGAAATTATAATCGACATTTATATTCTTTTTATTTCGGTCCTCCTGTAAAAACTATACATAATTATTTTCTTGTTTTCTTTTACAAGCAGCGTTAGCGTCAATTATTATTATTATTATTATTATTATTATTATTATTATTATTATTATTACTATTATTATTATTATTATTACTATTACTATTATTATTATTATTATTATTATTATTATTATTATTATTATTATTATTATTATCATTATTATTATTTCTGCGGGAGGATAACACAGAGAAGATCATCAAACAGCTGCATCCAGCGTCATATCCACCCTGTCTTCGTGAAAGCGACTGAGACTGCGTCGCAGGACTTTTGTGAATGTTCGAGCTGAACCACCGAGGACTACATTTGTAACTGTGTGGACACTACGGTCTTCTTCGTATTTCATCTTAACCGTTCGTTCATGGTTATACTGGTCCGTGACCAGGATTCGACCCAGAAAAATGCCCATCCTAGACAAAGAAAAAAAAATCGCTCAGAAAACATCCCGAAAGAAAAAAAAGAAGAGAAATCCATGGCACAACAAAGATATATTTTTTGGTCGATACACAGAATTTTGTTTCGAGTACATTCGTTGAGACACATCAAGTGCACTTGTTGTGCCTGGCCCAGTCTCGCAAGATTTCGCATCGGGAGATCGTGTCAACTGCAGGTCGGTGAGTTAATCATTTCTTTTTGGCTTGAGTCATGATCTCTAGTTTTTTTTTAGAAGCCTTGAAATTTGGTAGTGTGTTGAAAAAAAAAGAGAGAGAATTTAATTGTTTTGTGAAAATTATGAAAAGAGAAAAAGGGTTGATTTCTCGTAATAATCACATTGTTGAGAATAGCAAGAAGAGAAAAGAAAAAGGCTAAAAAAGAAAGAGAGAAAAATGGCCTCTCAAGCATGCAGGCGACTGCTAGAGTATTGTCAGTTAACATAGTCGTAAAAGCGAGGGATAACGTAAATTCTTGTATATAACAGAGATGCAAGCGAAAGGAAAAGTTTGTTAACATTCTGTTTTCTGAATGAACAATGATTGTGTGAATTGCATTTCGAGTAGACAACCGTAACGTGTTGTAAAATTCTGGATTAGGGGGCACTTGTGTGGAGTGATTGGTGATTAACGGTTAGTTTTGTTTGTTTTAATTATTGTTGTATACGCAGGTGAACGGTTGAAATTTAAAAGTGGAAATGAGGACCGAAGGTTAAAAGAAAGAAATGAGAAATTAATGTGTAATGTTTCTTAAATGGTAATTGAAAAAAGTTAGGAATCAGTGCTCAAGCGGGAACAGAGTTTGTCGACAGTAGTCTGAAAGAGTCAGATGAAATGTCGCAAGGGGTCAGTGAAAGGCGGATTGTTTTAAGTGCATTAAGTAGCGGTGGACGGGTATATATCATGGCGTATCAAGAGAAGACCAAGTGAGAATTCTCGATTATCCTCGAAGCAACTGCGATTGTTGCTGGCAGAAGAATTTTTGTGAGAGAATCGATTTGGACGCCGTGAGAAAGTTATGCAGACTCGGACAGCAGGTTGAAGAGGAGATGACCGAACTGGCAATAAGGATTACGATGTTAGCAGTGATGGCCCCTCCTGACGTTAAAAAGGCTTTGATAGACGGAAACATTGGAGCAGATGTCGCTAAGGGGAGTCCACTAAAACGGCAGGAGGCTCTACCCCGTGACTTGGCTCCGAAGAATGTTGCGAAAGGTCGCCAATGTCGAACAAAGACCTGACCTGTCTTGAAACCAGAGGGAAAATGGGAAGAAATGGGATGGAAGCCTAAAAGCGATCTGTCCGAAGTGTGGCTATTTTATCTCCAAATCTGAGCGGTGTCAAAGGTTGCAGATTGGGGATTAAAAATTGACGTGGTGCTTCATGGTCCCTCAGAAAGGAATATTTAGACTTGAGGCGACAGATAAGGAAGCAGGAGGCGAGAGTAAGTGAAACCGCCAATCCTGAAATTATGTTCGAAACATTTAAAGTGTATATCTTCTGATGTTTAAATTGTGTTCGATAATTTACAAGAGTTTAAAATAAATATGTTTGAAATTTGAAATTGTGTTTATGATGAGGATAATTTGAAAATGACTGTCTCTGGTTTTGAAATTGCGTTTGATAATGAATTACAAGCGTTTGAAATGATTATTTCTAATTTTTGAGATGATGCTTAAAAATAAATTGTACGCATTTAGAATGAATTGTCTGATTTTGAAATTATGTGGATAATAACTTGAAAGTAGTTAACTTTTCTAATTGCTTGTTTTATAGTAACGCTCCCGTCAAGTTGTAAACCAATTATTCTGATTTGGAACAAAAAAAGAATGAAGTCGTCTACGTGTGTTAATTTTTCTTATCAACACTAATTCGAAGGTTGACCAATTATACCCTCTGGAGAAGCAAAATAAAAACAAATGGAAATAGAAGGAAAAAACTGGTAAAAAATTTAAACTGAAACTTCTGCTAATAAAATTGGAAATTGAATTGAAAATTTTCTTTGAAAGATTAAAATTGATACTTCGGGAGGAAAAAATGCGCGCGGATGTTGTTTGAAGAGAAATTGAGAAGTTCAGGTTGATATTCCGCGAATTATCTTAAAAATAATGTAAAAATGAAATAGAAAAATTTAAATCGGTACTTCGAGAAAAAAAAAAGATTGCGCACTGATATTGCTTGAAGAGAAATTGATGGTTGGTTGGTTGTTTTGTTTTACGGCATATCAACCCTTTTCAGGTTATTTAATGCCGAATCTGGTGATTTTGAAGAACGATTTTTTAATATAGTATATTTGTTTTTTAAGTCGTATTCTATTTAACCCATAGTTGGGACCCTAACAGGTGCTACCACTCCGGGTCAGAGTGGACCTGGGAGCAATGGCAATTAAAGGGTGGCTCTACACTCCCTAAGGCCTGCAAGCTGGGGCCTCACCATCGGATATAGTTTAAGGTCATATCCAGGACCGAAGAGAAATTTAGAATTTCAAATTGACGTTCTGTGAATTGTTTTGAAAATTTATTGAAGAACTTAGGAAAATTCGAATTCATACTTCTAAGGGAATTAAACTGAAAATTTAAAGAGAAATAATTCAACGGATCCGTAATGAAATGAAACCGCTGGAATCAATTAGCGTTTTATTTAATGTTGTGTAACAAATGAGTTTTAACGAAAAAAAAAAGACTACTCAAAATGCGAGAGAGTTCGTGGAATCTATCTTTGAAAACGCTAAGGCGATGAAGCAGAAAATGTGTCTGCTTTAACAATGTCAAAAGAAAGAAGAAAGAGAGAGAAAAAAAAACAGAATGCAAGCAGCTGAAACCGAAAAAAGGGAATCACTTGTTAGTAACAAGTGACGCGCGTGCGTGCCAGGTTCCGCTCGACCATGTCAATTAAACAAAGCGGGTAGCAAGCATTTTTTTTTCGGTGTTGCCCCGTAGTATGGATTATAGTGAATTCTGCTGTGTTGGTACTATAATTCGAGATTTTGATGATTTTTTTAAACAAGGCCGATAGCCATTAGTCGCGTGCTCTCGTGTAATGAATGAATGCGTGAATGTAGGATTGACATGAAATTCTTAAAGATAAATTAAAATAAATAAAAAATAAATGACTTAGAATGACTTTAATGAACTTAAGGATGAATTGAATGACGTTAAGAATTACTTAAATGCTTAAAAAATAACTGGAATCCTTCAAAAAATACTTGAATGATCTCAGGAATGATTTGGTTGACTTTGAGACTGACTGGTTGTAAAATGGGCGATCATTTTACATTAAATTAATACAGAAAAGTGATCCCCCACTTTATATCACAATAAGTACAGCATGTAGTAAAAACAGATACTACACTTTGATCTTGGCAAAAGGCCAAGAAAAGGTATTTATTTGCTCCCCCACCGAGCACATTAGGCACAAGGCCGATTTTTAATGTGAGGAGTGAAGGGGAAATGGGGACCAACTCACCGGGGAGTAGGGGTGCTGGATAGTGACAATTGGTATGAAGGGTTTCCCCTACATTGACCAAGATCTTATATGTGGGGTTGTCCCCACATATGGTCTGCCAGAACCGATACTACACTTTGATCTTGGCAAAAGGCCAAGAAAAGGTATTTATTTGCTCCCCCACCGAGCAAATTAGGCACAAGGACGATTTTTAATGTTACGAGTGAAGGGGAAATGGGGACCAACTCACCGGGGAGTAGAGGAGCCGGATAGTGACAATTGGTATGAAGGGTTGCCCCTACATTGACCAAGATCTTATATGTCGGGTTGGTATTTATTTGATCCCCCACCGAGCAAATTAGGCACAAGGCCAATTTTTAATGTGATTTAATATGAGGGTTGGTATTTATTTGCTCCCCGACCGATTTTTAATGGGAGGAGTGAAGGGGAAATGGGGACCAACTCCGTGGGGTGTAGGGGTGCTGGATAGTGACAATTGGTATGAAGGGTTGCCCCTACATTGACCAAGGTCTTATATGTGGTGTTGGTATTTATTTGTTCCCCACCGAGCAAATTCAGCACAATGCCGATTTATAATGTGAGGAATGAAGGGGAAATGGGGACAAACTTCCCGGGGTGTAGGGGAGATGGATAGTGACAATTGGTATGAAGGGTTGCCCCTACATTGACCAAGGTCTTATATGGGGGGGGTGGAATTTTTTTCTCTCCCCCAAAGAGCAAATTAAGCACAATGACGATTTTTAATGTGAGGAGTGAAGGGGAAATGGGGACCAGCTCCCCCGGGAGTAGGGGAGCTTGATAGTTACAATTGGTATGAAGGGTTGCCTCTACATTGACCAAGGTCTTGGTTTGCCACCACATATTGTCTTTACTTGCAGTATTAGCCGAAACAGATACTACATTTCGATCTTGGACAAAAGGCGAAGAAAGGGGTATTTATTTGCTCCCCACAGAGCAAATAAGTCAGAAAGCCGATTTTTAATGTGAGGAGTGAAATGGGGACCCATTCTCCGGGGAGAAGGGGTGCTGGATAGTGACAATTGGTATGAAGGGTTGCCCCTACATTGACCAAGGTCTTATATGTGGGGTTGGTATTTATTTGCTCCCCCACCGAGCAAATTATACCCAAGACCGATTTTTAATGTGAGGAATGAAGGGGAAATGGGGACCAGCTCCCCGGGGAGTAGGGGAGCTGGATAATGACCATTGGTATGAAGGATTGCCCTCATTGGCCAAGGTCTTGTATGTGGGGTTGGTATTTATTTGCTCCCCCACCGAGCAAATTAGGCACAAGGCAGATTTTTAATGTGAGGAGTGAAGGGGAAATGGGGATCAACTCCCCGCGGAGTAGGAAGCTGGATAGTAATAATAGGTATGAAGGGTTGCCCCTACATTGACCAAGGTCTTATATGTCGGGTTGTTATTTATTTGTCCCTCACCGAGAAAATTAGGCACAATGACGAGATTAATGTGAGGAGTGAAGGGGAAATGGGGATCAGCATCCCCAGGAGTAGGAGAGCTGGATAGTTAAAATTTGTATGAAGGGTTGTCCTACATTGACCAATATCTTATATGGTGGGTTGCCCCCACATATGGTCTTTGCTTGCAGTATCTGCCGGAACAGATACTACACTTTGATCGTGGCCAAAAGGCCAAGAAAAGGGTATTTATTTGCTTTCCCATTGAGAAAATTAGGCACAAGGCCGTTTTTTAATGTGGATAGTGAAGGGGAAATGGGGACCAACTTCCCAGGGAATAGAGGAGCTGGATAGTGACAATTGGTATGAAGGGTTTCCCCTACATTGACCAATAACTTAAATAACAGATACTACACCTTGATTTTGGCGAAAAGGCCAACAAAAGCTGTATTTATTTGCCCCCCCCCCCACGAGCAAATTAGGCACTAGGCCGATTTTTAATGTGATGAGTTAAGGAGGAATGGGGTCCAACTCTATTGGGAGTAGGAGAGATGGATATTGGCAATTGGTACGAAGGGGTGCCCCTACATTGACCAAGGTCTTATATGTGGGCTCGCCCCCCCACATAAGGACTTTGCTTGCAGTATCTACCGGAACAGATATTACACTTTGATCTTGGCCAAAAGAACAGCATCTATTAACAACAGACCTTTGATCTTAACCAAAAAGACCAAGCACAAAAGTGTTATGGATAGACCGACAAACCGACCGACAGACCGACCGACGGACCGACGGAGTGACTTATAGAGTCGCTTGCACGCGACTAAAAATTACTTGTAGACGAGGAGTAACCAGGTTACAAAGGTTATTTTTTTCATTTTAGCGATGCTAACGACAGGGCATACAACCGGAACGATGGCTGGTGGTTGAAGATCTGGGATTTGGACGTTTACTTGCATTAGCCAAGGTAGTCAATTTTCGGACAAGGGCCCCGTCCGATCGTGCGACCATGGATGGTTGTTGGGGACGGATCGGAATGTCTCAGCTGTCGATCATTCTAGTATTCGCCAGTAAGTAGGTGTTTGTAGACCACATTATAAACAAGAGAAATCCAACGGCGGTTAAACACTGTTGGAAATCATTCCGCTCGCCGTTAGGCAAGAGGTTGCGATCCTTGGAGCACGATTTGCGGCTATTACGACACCGGTTGGTCGTAGAACGCAATTATCTAGGAAGTTGAAAGAGTTGGAAAACAGATCAAGAGAGCAATGATTCCTCTAATGGGCAAGGCGTTGACAGGAGACTGTTGAGGCTAAGAGCTACCCATTGCAGTTCCCGTATGGAAGACATATTCAGAGAAGTATTGTGGAGAAATCCCGTATGACAAAATACGTAACGTCTCCCGCAAGGTAGAGATGGGGATATTCAGATAAGAAGTATCCTTAAAGAAATCCAGCGTGAAGAATTGTTGAAACGTCTCCGGTTCGGTAGAGACGGAAATATTCAAAGAAGTAACTAAACTATAATTAAAAGTTTAAAAAAAGGATCAGAGAACTTGGTCCAAGTAAATCCGGGGGGGGGGGTTCTCAATAGTAACTGATTCAAACGTAGAGGGTATTGTTGCTGACGAGTACGAGGCTTGAGGTTATTGAAAATCGAAGGGCTGTTAATACTATAATTGGCCATAATAGATGCTGATAAAGAATATGAAACATCTCCGATAAGGTGGAGACAGATGCATCCAAGACAGAAGAATTGTTTCAGAGATACGTCCCATGAGTTACATGTGTTTATCCGGCTGACGCTAATGAAGCAATCCTGAGTTGTGTGGACTGAACACATAAGGGTGTGGTTAAAAACGCACTGGGGTTGAGACACTTAGGTACCAAGTGACATAGGACTCCAGCAGTTGTGCAAGAAGCGAGAAACGATGCGACTTATAAGGTTTGCTCGTGTAAGACTGTCTCTGTATCCAGAGAAAATTTGGGATGTGGACCAATGAACCCCATTGGACTATGTTAAACCACTCTGGATGTGTTCCCACCCGTCTGGAATATCCGGGCGAGATTTGGCGTAAGTCGCTCAGTAGGGCGGGAACAGATAGATTAGAGGTTTAGAAATGCAAAGACCATGAGCGAGATTTGGCGCAAGTCGCCGAGTAGGACGGGAACTGGTAGATTATAGGTTTAGAAATGCCAAGAACGTGAGCGAGATTTGGCGCAAGTCGCCGAGTAGGGCGGGAACGGGTAGATTAAAGGTTCAGAAATGCCAAAAACGTGATCGAGATTTGGTGTAAGTCGCCGAGTAGGGCGTGACAGGTAGATTAAAGGTTTAAAAATGCCAAGAACTTGATACTGGAGAATTGAATAATGTATCGACTTAATTTTAAAAAATCGCAAACTGAGTTAGTAAAAATGTTAATGGGTTATGGGTCAGCTTCCATGGTGGGAAGTTTAATAAGCATGATAACAGTTCTGATCGCCATGTTGTTGGCAATGATGTGATCTGTGGAGAAGCGAGTGAGAAGGCCCGAGAATAACAAAGATATCAAGGTTGCCAGTGCCAATGTCGGGGGTGGTGACTCTCCTCAAAACTCACCCGAAATCGATATGACCCCAGCCAGGGCAGGTGCGGACGTTGATGCCACCTAAGTGAAAGAAGGCTTGCTGATAACCGAGGACCCAGAGATGTATTGCTGAAGTACTTAAAATTGACTTCAATGTTTTTATGATTTCTTTTATAGGCGAAGAAATCGGGAGACAGTCTGGCGTGACCATAGAGGGAGACCATAAAAGGAGACCATAGAGGGAGACCACAGAACCAAGTTAAGGTAATTAAAAACAAAGAAAAATAAAGAGAGATTAA
>NC_136488.1:138550132-138595132 GCF_053919585.1 Euprymna scolopes
GCGAAGTCAATTTTGTATTCTTTCAAGATCAAGAGAAAAATTTGATATAAATTGACTACCTTCTCAGATATGACAACAATACCCAGGATGTATACAGATAGAGAATCGTGTCAGGAACCAGGAACTTTCTGGAGCGTCAGAATAATTTTGCCCGCTAATCCAACGGCCTTAGCAACGGATTTGATGTATTATTTATTTAACAGTCTACTGCTTTAGTCGACGGAAAAATAAAATCGATTTTGGATCAATTCATCAATTTTTTTAATGTGTGTGAAAGGTGATAACGTACGTACCAATATGAAATTCTTTAGCATATTATTATATAAAAAAAAACAACATTATGTAGCTTTTTCAACTAATAGAAAATGTTTGATATTTTAGGCGAACCAGAGACGGTATCAGGAATTGTACGGCCCTGTCGGTGGGGCATTAGAATACGCCGAATGCCCCCCCCCCCTGCAGAGGGTAAAAGTTCCTCAATGGGGGTCCTGGATATGACCTTAAACTATATCCAGCGGTGAGGCCCCAGCTTGTGGGCCTTGGGGAGTGTGGAGCCACCCTTTAATTACCATTGCTCCCAGGTCCATTCTGACCCGGAGTGGTAGTACCTGTTAGGGTCCCAACTATGGGTTGAATAGAAACCGACGTGAAAACAACAAATATATTCTATTAAAATTTTTTTTTTCTTCCGAATCTTTGGATTCGGCATTAAATAACCCGAAAAGGGTTGATATGCCGTAAAAAAAACAAAAAACAACAACAACAACAACAACAACAACAGCAGCAGCAGCAGCAACAGCAGCAGCAGCCCATTTATGCAAAGCGTTATGTACTTTTGACAAAATCAGTTATACGGTTTCAAGTTCGTTTCAAGTTATCACTAGGGCTATGACAACATCATATCCTTTTCCTTGTTTTGATTCTCAGGTATTATCCATTGATATTTTATATGCTTTTATGTAGAGTGGTGCGGTTCTCAGTTTATTGTATCTAACTGTGTCGAATATATACTCGAAAAATCACACTTTGTAAAATTTTACCGGATTACAAAGATTGAGTAAGATTTTAGATAGTTTGAACATTTTTATTGAATCTATTAAAATTATATATATAACTAGCAGGACTCATATACTGGCGTTGTCCAGTGGAAAGATAACACAAAGCCGGTACAGATTCGTTAAAAGATCCCAACACCCGCAAAAAAAAAATCAAACTATGATTATCTGAGGCATTATCATAGACTGAACTAATTTTGTTCTGTCAGATGAAGTGATAGGTAAGTTAAGAATTGAGGTTTCCAACAATAAAAACCATTGTTAAAAAGCACATTAATTAACGTATAAAAATGTTCATCCTCACATAAAGGAAAGTGAAAAATAAACATGTTTACGAGGAACTATTTAAACCAATCCTGAAAGTATTGGTTCTAGAGTTTTTCCATGCAAGAGAAATCCTTTTACACTTAGTAGTCGGTAAGTTAAAAATTGACGTATCCACTAATAAAAAAAGAAATATTAAAAAACACGTTAATTAACATGTTAAAAAAAGTGTGCATGTGTGTATGACCTCATCCCCAATAAAGGAAAGTAATGAATAAAAAATGTTGACGAACATATATATATGAATCAATCCTGAAACCATTTGACCTGGTGTTTTCAGTTTAGAAGAAATTCTTCCAGAATGAACTAATTTCGTTTGCTTATATGAATTGGTTGGTAATGATCTGAAATGGAAACTCGTATCAGGAAGAAAAAATATAAAAAGGAAATATTAAAAAGAAAGGTTAGTTAATTGTTGTGGCCCTAGGAAAGTATCATAAAAAAGACACGAACAACAGATTTAGGTAGAAAGAATATATAGTACAAGAAAGTGAATACAAAGAAAGGCTGTCGATATTTCCCAACTCTAAGTTAGACAGTTTGTAGTCGCGTGTTATATCGCGATAATTCTTCACAGGAGTATTAATATTCAGGATTTTTATTTATATAGATTAGAAGAGTCGATTATGAGTGAATGATTGTCCCAACCAAGAGATCTTTCTATAGTATGAAGAGTTAACCTATGTCTAAAATTGAATTATGTTCTTTTAATAGAAGTTTATTTATTAATGGCGATACATAAGAGAATACTATTTCCATTATTGATCCACCGTCGGATTATTTATATTGGACTTAAAGGCGGTCGTGTTTTTAGTCTACAACGTAATGCGTTCCACAGATGAGAATTCACGCCTTTGCTTGGGGTAATGGTAACTTTTCTTTTCTGTAATGTTTTTGGTATGAGAAACCTCTCGTTGTAAAGTAAGGAGTCATAACACACATAAAAGTTGTCTTGTATTTGTTCTTTATTTGTTATTTTCTGTTTTGTAGAACTAATAGATTTGTTGTTTTTTATGTTGTGCTTCGTGTTTAATTTCATGTAGTATAAGTAGTAGGTCTCTGATAGTATTGCATATCATGCTTTAATTTCACTATTGGTACGTAAGGAAGCAATTACTAATCATTCTGCCTCGAAACCAGCCTTGAAAGTCCATCGATTTGCTTGGAGGAGAGGTTCTCTAACTTGAAATTGTAATTCGGAAAAATATAGTAACCTACCATAACAGTCTGTAACCCTTTCTCTGACCCAAAGATGGTTAATACAGGTTCATGGTTAGTGTGCAGTATACACATTCGTCCGTATAAATACCGGTGGAACTTTATAACTGCAAAGATAATAGTGAGAGCTTCTTTCTCGGTCTGTAAATCGTGCTTTTATACCGGAAACAGAGATATTGACGCGTGTGTAATCGCCATTTTTTTTTTTTTACTTCCGTTTGCCATTTTATGCAAGATACAGGCTCATATTCATTATGAGTCCACATCGCTAGCGACTATTATATCCAGTTTTCGGTCATAATTTGTGAATAATAGAGTTGTCACACCGTCCACGTTCTTGAGGCAGTTCCCTTGAATACGACGTTGCTAGTTCAAATAACTCATCGCCAATTGTTGGGACTCTAGGAAAGACTCATAAAGAAAGACGCGAACAACAGACTTAGGTAGAATACATGGTACAAGAAAGTGAATACAATAAAAGATTGTCAGTATTAACCGCCTGATGAGTTAGACAGTCTGTATTCTCGCGTTGTATCATGGTAATTCCTCACTAAAGTATTAACTATCGGGGTTTATATAATGGTTAGAAGTGTCGATTATGAGTGAATAAATAAGTTTCGTCTCAGTACAGAAAAGTAATAAATAAAATTGTTTACGAAGAAATATTATAATATATCTTAAAGCCATTGGTTCTGGTGTCTTTCAATCAAGGAGAAATCTTTCCAGACTGAGGTATTTTTTGTTTTGTTTAAATGAAGTGGTGGGCAAGAAACGAAAACCTGCTAATAAAAAGAAATGTTAAAAAGAACATTAATCAACCCCAAAATCAATTGTTCTTGTGTCTTTCAATGAAGGCGAAATCCTTCTAGACGGAGGTATTTCTGTTGTATTCTATAAAAATGTTTAAAAGCACGTTAGTTAATGTTTAAAGAAAAGGTACATAACGACCATAAAAGGTAAGTAATGAATAAAACATGTTACGAATTAAATTGTTGCTGTGAAATGGCCTAGAATTGAAATTAGCAGAGCCGGGTTTCTACCCCACCTAAGAAAGAAAATATATAATAATAATAATAATAATAATAATAATAATAATAATAATAATAATGATGATGATGATGATGATAATAATAATAATAATACTAGTAGTAGTAGTAGTAGTAGTAGTATAACTCTCCCAAAAAGCAAAAATGTGCTCCACCAATAAAATGGAAGCAATGAATAAAAACGTTTACGAAATAATAATAATAATAATAATAATAATAATAATAATAATAATAATGATAATAATAATAATAATAATAATAATAATAATAATAATAATAATAATAATAATAGCAACATTAGAAAAACAACACTAAGGAGAAGGAGGCGAAGGCGAAGAAGCTCTCTCTCTCTCTCTTTACTCAACAAAATTTATTTATAGAATGAAAGCATGTGTTTGAATAAATGTAATATACTTAAAAGTAAAGAATTTATTAAAAGTTTCCTTCACTCCGTTGATTAATCGTGATAAATAATTGTCTCGTTATTTTGAAAGAATAGAATGTGGATTCACGCCATGTTAAATTCCATGGAAAGTAATCTTTTCGCTAAAGTCAAGCTGTAGAATAAAGGCATATGTCTGAGTAGCAAATGAAATTGTCGTTAGCAATAGAAGTTAAAAGAAGGGAGCGGCTATTATTTGTCCTAGGGAATGAGTTTTAGATGAATGATAAAATCACGTAATCACAAAGTGAAATAATTACAGTGAAGAGCGTCAAGCAAATGTTCTGAAGTATTTTGTCCGGTGAATCATGGGGGATTGATAGGAGAAAATTATAAGTGAGTAAGTCTCCTTCTATCACCTGCAAATATGGATTGTTGTGAAGAGCGACTCTCCTTAGAACTATTATGTGAATTTGTGACAATAGAATAAAATCGACTAGTTAATATCCACAAAACCTACAATTGGTATTGGCAGGTCGTGTGACCGACTTTATATGTGTTTGTATTCCTATAATGTTTCATTTTATTAATTATAGGGAAAAAATTTCTGACGTAATGTAAAACGTGTTAAATTGCACGAAGGAGAAGGTCAGTGGACAGGACCATTTCGTGATATTCGTTCATCAAATGTTTCTCTCAGTAAATCGATATTTTTTTTACATGTGGGTCACCACTTATCAAGGCCCGGAGGCCACTCAGGGATAAGGGTTATTGTGTGTACAGAAATCAATGAGATAGGATTGTAGTAATCATTAGTATTGGAGATTTGATAGAGTGTCTTACTTAAGGGGGCGGTTTGTCAGGAATTTGTTTATGTTGGACTTGAAGACATCCAAGTTGTAGTCAGGTGGGGAACAGGCGAACGGAAGAGAGTTCCACAAACGTGCAATTCTGAGAAAGAAGCTCTGCTCATGGAATCTACGTTTGGATTTAGGCATAGATAAAGAGTGGGGAAAATTATTGACAGTAGTTTCAGCCAGACGGGTGTTTCTTGTGAAAGATTGGCGAGGGGGGACGAGAGATTGGAGCTCAGACGAGCACTTGCCATGGAAATAAGGATAAAACAAAGACAGGCTCGCAATGTCTCTTCTGTGGGAGAGAGGTTGCAGGGAAGAGAAAAGGTCACCCCCCACTAAATCACGAAGTCTATTTTGTACTCTGTCAAGGCAGGATAGGCTGTTTTTAGCAGCTCCTGCTCAGATGTGGCAGCAGTACTCCGTCCTTGGACGTACTTGGCTTTTATACAGATAGAGAATTGCATTAGTAGTGAGATATCTTCTGGAGCGGTAGAAGGATTCCACCATTTTCCCAGCGTCCTTGGCAACAGACATCATGTACGTGTTCCATTTCAGATCAGGAGTAAAGGTCAAACCCAGAAGCTTGTCAAAACATGGAGCCTCCCCAAAACGAGAGCAATCCATTTCAGTTGACGCCAGGTGGGGATCAGAGCGTTGATGATGTAAAGATGGAAGCTTGGTTTTGGATGCATTAAAAGTGACCAGCCACCTCTCCTCCCACTGTACCACGCGCTCTAGATCAGAAGAGAGAACTTTGTCATTTACGGCCTTTAATGTGTTGCCATAGATGGTCGTGGCATCAACATAGATGTCAACGAATGATTTAAGTGTGTTTTGGGAGATCATTGATGTAGATCAGGAAGAGAGTTGGGCCCAGGATGGACCCCTAAGGGACTCCAGCATTAATACTGTGGGCCTCTGATTTCTGCCCATCAACCACTACTCTTATGAGCCTATCAGAGGGAAATGATTTAATGATTGAGAAAACATTACCAGTGATACCGTAGCTGAAAATCTTGTGAAGTAGGCCCTTATGCCATACCTTATCGAAGGCCTTCGATATGTCAAGAGCAATTGCCCTGGAAAGGAAGCCTTTGTCAAGAGATTCACTAATCCTATGAGATATAACCGTTAGCACATCTGCAGTAGATCTTGCAGAGCGGAAACCATATTGCATGTCACTAAGAAGGTTGTTTCTGTTGAGGTGGTTGACTACTTCTTTATTCAATATGGATTCCAACAACTTACTCATGACACACAGGAGACTTATTGGTCTGTACTGAGAGGGAGATGACTTTTCACCTGAATTCTTAAATACAGGGCATACTGATGAGGTTTTCCAGGGTGTTGGAAAGCACTTCTCCTTAAGGCAACGCTTAAACAGTTTTGTAAGTATGGGGGCAAGTTCTGGTTGGAGCTTTTTCAGCACTATAACTGGAATACCGTCAGGGCCAGTTGCTTTACTGGAATCAAGATTCTTGATTTGCTTGGCGACCTCACGCACAGATATTTGTATGTTGCATAGCGTGTTTTCTGTTATAGGAGGAAATATGGGGAGTTGATGGCCTTTGTCGCATAGGGTAGAATTAGCTGCAAAGTTCTTGGCTCGTAGTCTGGCCTTGTCTGATGCTGACGAGATGACCTCAGGTCCATTGATGATAGTTGGGATAGAATGCACGCTTCTGTTCAAGATCCTGTTTGCTATTTGCCAGAACTGGTAGGAACCAAGCCGCTGCTCAGCTACTTTGGATTTAACGGACTGAGCATATAGCTCTCTTGCATTTTTTATTACTCTTTTACAGTGGTTGCTGGAAGTCCTGAAAGCAGCTTTAGTCTCAGTGCATCTATTACGTTGGTAGGTATGGAAAAAGTGATTTCTGTGCGCGATGGCAGCAGCACATTCAGGGGAGAACCATGGCTGGCTGTTAGGTTTTTGTTGGAATTTTTTGGATGGTATGAATCGGTCTATGTCTACAATTAACCATTCGGTCAGGTGTGATACTATAGAGGACACATCCTTTTTAAACATGGAATGCAAAGGTAGGTCAGATATGAATGTACGGAAGCTATCCCAGTCAGCCATTGTATTATTTGGATTTTGCAAACGCTAACCAGGCGTCAGTTTCATCATGATGAACTGCTAAAACAATCTGAACTGAAAATAACTGACAGCTGCCTAATTTGAAGTTAAAGAAAATAGAGTCGTCAGTTTTAAGTTGGTCGCCTCTAAAAAACTCACCCTACATTAATGATTGAAGTTGCTTTTCTGCGGATTTTTATAGCCTTATGGAAGTGCCGTGATGTAGTGATTCGGTTTCTGTTTTGGGGTCGTTAATGCCTCTGGAATGGTATGGAGCCATGTATCACTCATTCATTTATCGATTTAATAGCATTCATTTATCAATTAAATAGCATTCGCTTATCGATTAAATAGCATTCATTTATCGATTAAATAGCATTCATTTATCGATTAAATAGCATTCATGTATCGATTAAATAGCATTCGTTTATCGATTAAATAGCATTCATTTATCGATTAAATAGCATTCATTTATCGATTAAATAGCATTTTTGTATCGATTAAATAGCATTCATTTATCGATTAAATAGCAGGATAGACGAGACACTTGTGGCACTATATCTCAGTGCCACGGTTGCTAACCCGTTCTACAGCATGGCCGAGTGGTGATTTGGCCATAAGCGTAGAGATACAAAGCAATGCAATCCCAAAAGTCCCTTTCTAGATCGATCCTTTTTTTCGGCTGGACGACATGGGGTAAGCACGCGTGTTTCTGTCTCTCCATGAACAAGAGGGGGCACCCCTTTTCCATCAGCACTACTTAGGACTATCTATGTAGCTCAGTCTAATAATTTTTAAAGTTTAAGTATTAATTGCTTTTTATCCTTTTTGTAAAACATTGTAAAATATTGTAATATATTTATGTATAGAAATAAAATAGTTAAGATTTCTCATAAGTATTACTATTGTGTCTGTGTGTTTTATTGAGTCTGCCATGAACGCCTCCATCAAACAATGGAGTGGTCCGGAGGACGAAGAAAGGAGATTCCAACCAGAATGCCACCAGGGTGAAGAGGTCACCTTGAGAAAATAAAGGAACCACACCCACATCCAACATGTCAGGCATGCTTTTCTTCCTACATACCCTAATGGCTGGCCATCTTCACATCTTCATGGGACAACTTCTAAGACATTTAGCATAACATGTGAAGCCAGTCACACGTCAGTGACCGGCTGACCATGTTATACACTTACACTAGTCTTTTTCTGCTTACATTCAGCATTGTTTATAGATTTGCTGAAGTCAAGCAACGGGGGGTGAGGGGTGGCAGGTGGATTGCGCAACTCTTCCTTTGCAATAGGTGCCTCGCACAGGCACACACACATACACACAATATATATTTAGGCAGCATTTTTTCCTTTAAGCATATTTCATAAAATAAAATAGATGTTTTGTTTTTGATCCTTTCCAGATTCTGAATAACGGTCTTCACTTCTGGCAGGAAATGGTTGACAAAGTCAGAAGGATTGGAAAGTACTCGGACTTACGATAAATATGGCGATTACACCAGCCAGTTTCTGCCAGAAGTGAAGACAGTTATTCGGAAGTTGGGAAGGAACATCAAAAACAGAATTATAGACAAAAAACGTCTATTTTACACACACACACACACACACACACACACACACACACACACACACACACACACACACACACACACACACACACATACATATATATTTAAAAATGTATGAATAAAAAAATAAATACGAAAAATATATAAATATTTATATCTTTTCTGTATTTATTCCCTGTGTGTTGACGTGTAGGAATACAAAACGTCTTTTGAAAAACAAAAACAAAAACAAGAATGTTTCCTTCAAAAGCACATAATTTTCGACCGATCCCTCAATCTTCCTCAGTGTGAATGATAGAAAACATGAGTGTACGGGCAGGGTTAGCAGCAGCAGGGGCACGGGTATAGCCATTAAGGTAAAGATCTGTTTGAATATGACCCTTCCAACACATATATATATATATATATATATATATATATATATATATATATATATATATTAGTGTTGGGACGATTAATTGGAATCGGAAAAATCAGAAAATATCAGAGCTTTTTGGGGTATCGGAATCGGGAAGATTTGAGTCTATTTTCCGATGCCAAAACCGATTCCTTTAATTATTTTTTTTTGATTACGTTTCAGAAACATCTTCCACTGCTTGTAGTAATAATAAGATAATAAATATTTATTGATTTAAACTTCCAATAAGACTAAAATCTCTAGATCACCTCTCACAAGTGTCTTTTTACGTTTGAGAAAATATAGGCTGTTTTAAGATGTGTTTTTACGGTAATCGGGATAAGATAATACTTTATCGTTAAATATTTAGAGATTTATAAAGAATCGGTTATTGTATCGGAATCGGGAAAATATTGGAATCGTCCCATCACTAATATATATATATATATATATATATATATATATATATATATATATATATTATCATTATTTTTATTGCAATAATAATGTTTAATACCTACAGACACCAGTGTTTCATCTTTTCGGGAATCATCAGTGCAGGGTGACACGATTACTACCGGTCGGGGGATTTGAACCTGGCCATGAAACCATCTCTGACTTGATTAGTCAGGAACAAACCTCACGGTCAATCTCAATCGCGAGAAATATCGTTGAAATTTTAACATTAATTTTTTATATGTCGTAACATCCGGCCATATTGATTTAATGATTATAACATCATGATCAATGCATGCGAACTTGGATGACCGCATTTCTATTTCAACTTTAAAGTGCGCAACAATAATATTCGAGTTTCTTAAAAGGGGCTGACATAATTATTACAATATTTTTTTTTTAAATACCTACAGACACTAGTGTTTCATCCTTTCGGGAATCATGAGTGCAGGGTGAGACGATTACTACTGGTCAAGAGATTCGAACCCGGCCACAAAGCCATCTGTGACTCCATTAGCAAGGAACAAACTAAAATTATATATATATATATATATATATATATATATATATATATATATATATATATATATATATATATATTATTTTGTAATATTCCGAATTTTACTGCGTTTGTATAATTCAGTAAATTTTCATACACCAATGAATTTTTAGCCAAATAGAGATGACTTAAATTGTAAGCTACAAAATTATCATATTTCATAATTGAGCATTCATGTACTGTTTTAACAAAAACCAAGACTTCAAAAAAAAAGAAATGATAGCAAGAAATACACTTTTTGTTGCTATCATTTCTTTTTTTGATGTCTTGGTTTTTGTTAATTCAGTATATATATATATATATATATATATATATATATATATATATATATATATATATATAACTACTTCATTTACTCACATAAAATTAATATACGAAAGTATAGATTTTTGCGTAAACTTTAAGTTTTTACTTCAAAAGTGCTCAATACGTAGGTAGAGATAGTTAGTAATTTATAAAATATATATGGCGATTAAGCTACACTGAATATTCGGCGTTTCATCCACTCTAGGATTCCTCAGGCGAATTCTGTGGTTGTTTATCGTTTTTATATGGTCCTCTTCTATTGAGGATTTAGTTAGCCAATCAGTTTTCTAGCAATAGAAGAGGACCATATAAAAACGATAAACAACCACAGAATTCGCGCATAAGCCTGAGGAATCCTAGAGTGGATGAAACGCCGAATATTCAGTGTAGCTTAATCGCCATATATATTTTATAAATTACTATATATATACGCGCGTGTGTGCGTAATGATAAAAAAGTCGAATTTAAGGAATAAGTGCGACTAAGGCACTCGAAGAAGGCCGAAGAGTTCAACAACCGAAACTTTGTGAAAAGAAATAAGCATACAACGAGGACAACATTCCGACAAATACGAATTACAATTCACTTAATTTCATCCTCGACATGTGGGGGTAATCTTAGAAAAGAATATGTAAATTTCGCGACTTTACGACTCCTAAATAGAACAAACGGGGGCGTGGGGGCCACAACAGGGCAGTATTTACTCTTCCTTTATGCGTGATAAAGCCCTAAAACGCTCCCAAATATAAGAAACGGCCATCAACTGAAGGCTGTCGTTTACCACTAAAAAAGGGAGGTCCCTTGCCAAAATGGTATAATTATATGCAAAAGTGAACCCTTGTTCTCCTCCCGCCCAGAATAATAATAATAATAATAATAATAATAATAATAATAATAATAATAATAATAATAATAATAAAAACAGACACAAAAAAAAACGTATTTAAGTTACTTATAAAATCGTGTTTATTTGGACGACATTTTGACCCGATTTTAATGGTGAATTAGATCGAGTCATTCAGTGTGTGCGTACGATTCAATGTCTTTAAATTGTGTATTATACTCCCCACGAGAAACGAAATACCGCTGCTGCTGCTGATGACGACGAGAGGCCGCTGGACCTGATCGAGAGTCTAAGGGTCTTTGTCGATGGCGCGCTATTCACGGCCAGTCGAGGGTGAGAAACGAATCAAAAGATTCACCCACGATCTTGTTAAAATACATCACTGACATGTGTGCTGTTAAAATGTAATGAAGTATATTTTCACGCATCGTACGGTGCGTTTATTGATGTTGTAAAAATATATGCCACGTCTAGCCACACTGAAAATCGTGATACAGCGAAACGACTATCTGTAGATAATTATATACAGATGTTGGACAATGCTCATCTGAGCTCCAATCTATGGTTCCCCCTCGCCAAACTTTCACAAGAAATACCCGTCTAGCTGAAAAAAAAAAAAAAAAAAACTATCAATAATTTCCCACACTCTTTATCTGTGCCTAGACCTAAACGTAGATTCCATGAACAAAGCTTCTTTCTTAGAACTGCACATCTGTGGAACTGTCTTCCGTTTGCCTGCTTTCCAGCTGACTACAATATGGTCGTCTTCAAGTCCAATGCAAACAAATTCTTGATGAGCCGTTCCACTTGAGAAGTAAAAATGTGTTGGTGCAAAACCTTTTCTGCTCCTCTGCGCCAACACTGGTCCTATGCAGATAATTCAGTTGCGATGCCTCCGTTCAGTCTCGAAAGGGCCAGCTGCGCGTGTAATTGTAAGGCAAGGGTTGCGCAATCTCCAACCACACCTCTCATGAATTGGCACTGTTTGCAAGGAGAAGTCCAGGACGACCAGAAACAATGCCGAGATAAGCGGAGAGCACATACAGCAGCTGGAAGTCCCAAATGGTCACCCATTTAGTACTGACCAGGTTCAACGTTGCTTAACTTCGGTGATCCAACAGGATTGACCCGTATATATATATATATATATATATATATATATATATATATATATATATATAGTCATCCACATACAGTACTGTTTCGCTATTTCACAGCTCATCAGTGCGGCTAGACAGGCAACTACCTCAAGCCAGGATTGAAACCCGACCGTTTGTACGGCAGTCAAGGCTCCTAACCATTACGCTATTGGCGGCTGCTTGAACGAGTAGTGAGTTTAACGATGTTTTGACATCGTCAGAAATACCTCCGCTCGATTTGTTTACACAAAGAGCGTCGCTTATATGCTAATGGTAATTCGTGTTTCACTTCTCAATATGCTCAACTCAAGGTGAGGAGCATTATAGTCATCCACATACAGTACTGTTTCGCTGTTTCACAGCTCATCAGTGCGGCTAGACAGGCAACTACCTCAAGCCAGGATTGAAACCCGACCGTTTGTACGGCAGTCAAGGCTCCTAACCATTACGCTATTGGCGGCTGCTTGAACGAGTAGTGAGTTTAACGAGGTTTTGACATCGTCAGAAATACCTCCGCTCCATTTGTTTACACAAAGAGCGTCGCTTATATGCTAATGGTAATTCGTGTTTCACTTCTCAATATGCTCAACTCAAGGTGAGGAGCATTATAGTCATCCACATACAGTACTGTTTCGCTGTTTCACAGCTCATCAGTGCGGCTAGACAAGCAACTACCTCAAGCCAGGATTGAAACCCGACCGTTTGTACGGCAGTCAAGGCTCCTAACCATTACGCTATTGGCATATGTATATATATATATATATATATATATATATATATATATATATATATATATATATATATATATATATATATATATATATATATATATATATATATATATATATATATATATATATATATATATATATATATATTTATGGCTATGTAAAAACCAAATTTAAACTTGTTTGAAAACATTATTTTGAAAATAAAAAATAAAAATGAATGCGTCAACTGACCGGTTTCGAAGCTCGCTCAACAGAGCTAAAATCGAGCTTAATTACGTTTAAAAAGAAAAGAGGGGGAACAATGAATCTTTTTAAAACGTAATTAAGCTCGATTTTAACTCTGTTGAGCGAGCTTCGAAACCGGTCAGCTGACGCATTCATTTTTATTTTTTATTTTCACAATCTTAAATAATATATATATATATATATATATATATATATATATATATATATATATATATATATATATATATATATCACCGAATTCGAATCTGTCGACTGATATTAATCGTGATACCCTGCACTGAATTTTTATATCCTTTTCATTAAATTCCCTTACTCTATGACTTTTAATTACTCAATCAATTTTTAATTATGATTTTCCATGTCTCACTGACTTCAGCAAATAAGGTGTAAACCATTATAACTATTTGCTAATATTTTCTCCCCTGAAGAGATGGTAGACATCGAAATCCTATAGGATAAGGAGTTATAATATTTCAAATGTATTCTTTGTCTTACATAGAATAATAAAAATCTTTTGATTTGAAATTCAAATATTTCACGTCATAAATTTTTAAATTCATTAAATGACTAAAATTTTATGTATATATATATATATATATATATATATATATATATATATATATATGCGCCAAAAACTTTAACATTAAGACTCGAATTTTAAAGTAATCCCCTTCCTCCTACCTCCACATATTCCCCTTCCCCCTCCATGTATCCCTATGCCCTCAGCCACACCAGAAAGGAACCTCCCAGACCCTCCCCCACAAGTTCCTTAAACCTTAAAACTAAATCTTTACCGACATACCAAGCACCCCCTCCCACCTTTCCCCATTGTTTCTTTTGCCTTTTTTTTTGCGCTCTTCTCGCCCCCTCCCCTCGCATCATTGACTCTTCCTTCCGATCATAACGAACATTTCTGTAAAAGTCTGAGGAAGCTACAGACGGCCCCAAAAAACGGCCGGGTAGCTGAAACAATAATGTAACTTAACAGAAAGATAGGGTAATAATATATATATATATATATATATATATATATATATATATATGTGTGTGTGTGTGTGTGTGTGTGTGTGTGAAAAACGTTAAACTATTGAAAATTACAGTTTACAATATTTATTTTTCAGAAAAAAGAATGCAAAATAAAGATAATTATTTTCTTATTCCATGGAATGTCAAAGAATGACTTTTATCTTCAGAGGAATAACCAGTTAGCACAATGACTTTTATATAAACTAGCTATAATTTTGCTATTTAGCATATCGTTTAAAACTAACCAGCAAAATTATAGCTAGTCTGTATAAAAGTCATTGTGCTAACTGGTTTTTCTGAGGATAAAAGTCATGCTTAGAAACTCCATGGAATAAGGAAATAAACATCTTTATTTTGTATCCCTTGTTCGAAACATTTTTCATATACCAATACTTTATCTCACATATTGGGCCTAATTTTCAATTTTTAAAAATTGCAACCATTATATTCTAAACTATATATATATAAAACTGTAATTGTAACCATTATATTCTAAACTATATATATATATATAAAACTGCAAATTTAAGCTAAATTTAATGTAACTGTTTAAACAAACTATACCTCATTTGATTGGCCTTTTTTCTGATTAATGTTTAATTTTAAAATATGCAAATGAAAAATGATTTGCAGCGATTTTAAATGATACCTCTCGTTTTATCTTAAATTCTACTCATTAATAATAAAAAAAAAAAAAAAATAAAATGGTGAGGTACACCCGGGCTTGACCAGGGTACCATTCGATCTGTTGTCGAATGCACTATCACTGAACTATGTCTCCAGATGACAATGAATCTGTTTTTTTAAGAAGAAATAATATGCTGAGATTTTATTATTTCCCTTGGCCCGTGTGACGTAAAATATGTCTATGTAAAAACTTTCTTTTTTTTTATCTATAAGAGAGAAAAACTATTTTTAAAGTCGGATGTTTTCGATTTTCGATACTTAGCGAATGAATTTCTGTACAAAACATATCTAAGGACACTGCCAGACATATAAATTAGCTTTGTGTGAAATTTGCAAAAGATAGGTTCAGCCGTTTCGGAACCTACGAGGAACGCTCTCACACACAAAGTGATCTTTTTAAATTTACAGATCACCCAACCATGCAAGTGTATTTTCACGTTTTAGAAAATACCTGCACACTTAACGTATGTTTTTACGGTAATCGAAAAAAAAAAACAAAAAAAACTTTATTGTTAAATATTTAGAAATTTATAAAGAATCGGAATCGGAATTGTTAATTGTATCGGAATCGGAAATTTATTAAGGAATCGCTAATTTTATTGGAATCGGGAATAATATTGGAATCGTCCGATCACTAGTATGTTACAAAAGTGCACGTCATCATTCTGGCGCCATAACTGCCACAAATCGCTGTCACGATGTAATTACATTTATTGTTTTTAAATAAGCATCTTATTCCTGACGTCGGTAGGTCAGCTTATCGTACAATAGGTGTTTATTTTTCCAGTTTTCAGGATATGCACACATTTTGCGTATTTAATGAACAGATTATCTGAAATGAAAAAAAAAAAAAAAAAAGAAAAAAATTTAAAGAAGTTAAAAAGATCACGAAGTCAATCCTACGTTTTTTTTTTGTATATCAGGTATTTGGGGTGAATTGAAAGTGGATTAGAGTTAAACTGCAACAGATAAGTAAAGCTAAAATCAAGGACAAACTGAACTCAAGCATGATAAGCAAACGATTTGCAGCATTAGAATCAGACATTTATTAGAATATTAATCAAAATAAAATAAACACAAAACGAACAAACAAAACCAGCAAAACGTTATATTGCCAATAACACGGTAACACGATAACAAATGAAAATAAATAAATGAAACATGTAATAACATACATACATACATAAATACAAAGATACATACATGTATAAATATATGGATATATAGATAGATAGGTACATACATACATACATACATACATACATACATGCATACATGATGATTGCTGCCTCTTTCCAAATGACCGTCGTCGCACAGTTCTCCCCATCTTCTCGTCCATGTCATCTTAGATGACTCTCCAGTCCCGCTGCAGATTTGCATATCTTGAAGCAGATGTGACATACAAATTGAGCAATTTCCGCTGAGTTGACTTCCTCTCAAAGCTGAAGGGTATTCCTGTGAACAATCATATGTCTTCTCAAACCAGCAGTAGACTTGCAAATCCTGCTGCATATCAAACAGATAGTTTGCTTCAGACTAATAGTCACAAAGTTAATCTGAACAGGAGTTTCGTGCGACTTAAGGTGGTTGACGAAGCCAGGCTTAAACAGAGCATTACAAGATCACCATTATCCTCTTCCGAGCCTTGAAGATATATTTGCGAAACTGAGTGGAGGGAAATATTTTTCTACAATTGATCTCAGTGACACGTACTTACAAGTTCCATTCGATAAGGAGTGTTCAAAGCTGCTATGTATTAATACCAATAAGGGATTGTACAAGTTTAACAGACTTCCTTTTGGGGTCAAAGTCACCTCTGCGATTTTTCAGCAAATTATGGACATTATGTTAAATGGGTTAGATTTCGCAGTAGGGTACCTGGATGATGTGTTAATGAAAAGCAAAGAACAACACAAAGCTCATGTAAATCAAGTATTCAAAAGGATCCAGGATTATGGATTTAAAGTAAAACAGGAAAAATGTACATTTTTCATGGAGAAAATAAAATACTTGGGGCAAATCATCGATAAACATGGAAGAAGGCCGGATCCAGATAGATCGAGTGCAGTAAAGAATATGCCTGCTCCAGAAAATATTGTGTCTTTACAAAGTTTCTTAGGTTTGGTAAATTACTACAATGTATTTGTGCCAAATATGCATAAACTAAGGTCGCCTTTAAATGAATTGTTAAGGAAAGACCAAAAATGGGTATGGACGCAAGAGTGCGAAGAAGCATTTCGGGAAATTAAAAAGACTTTAACGTCTGACTTGATTCTGTCACATTATAATCCCAAGCGTGAAATCATAGTTGCAAGCGATGCCAGCTCCTATGGCATAGGAGCATGAATTTTACACAAAATGGATGCTGGAAAAATGAAACCCATAGCACATTCATCCCGATTACGTTTGTCAGCCGAAAAGAACTACTCACAAATGGAAAAAGAGGCGCTAAGCATTATATTCGCGGTAAAGAAATTTCATCGTTTCCTGCACGGTAGGCAATTTCTGTTACAAATAGAGAACAAACCATTATTATCGATTTTCGGACCGAAAAAGGTTCGACCACATCATACGGCGAAAAGATGGTGTACCATACTTCTGAATTGCAATTTTCAAATGGAGTATGTACCATCTAAAAAAATTGGTCATGCAGACGGGTTATCGAGGTTAATACCTAAGCAGGCAGAACCATTGGAGGATATGGTAATAGCAGCCATTCAAGCGGAAGTTGAAGTAAAAAGTACGTTATGTGACACAATAAGAGAACTTTTAGTAACGCTTGATGAGATTAAGATTAAGGCAGAGGTGGACGAATTTATAAGCACGAAATAAAAAATCAACAATAACCAACTGGATGAGGGAATCTATTCAATTTGCGATAACGTCCTGTTACATAGCGACAGGGTGGTAATTCTTACGACATTACAGAAAAGAATGCTCAAGGAATTCCATGTAGGACATCCAGGCATATCAAGAATGAAAAGCTTTATGCGCTCTTTTATTTATTGGCCAAACATGGATAAGGATATAGAAGGAAAGGTCAAGGAGTGTAGAGGATGCGCATTAGCTATGAAAGCTCCTCCGACTCAATTCGGATCGTGGGCAAAACCGGACCGACCTTGGTCTAGGATTCATTTAGATTTTGCAGGACCGCTAGATGAGTTCTACTATCTCATTGTTGTAGACAGCTTATCTAAATGGCCGGAAGTATTAAACTGAATCCCACATCCGAGGTAACTATCAACTTCCTGTATGAACTATTCGCTAGGTTTGGAGTGGTAGACTGCATTGTTACAGACAATGGAACGCAATTTACGTCTACCGAGTTTAAACATTTTTGCGAGGATCATCTAATAGAGCATATAACCATTCCGCCATACCACCCATGAAGTAATGGACAAGCAGAGAAATTCGTTGATACATTCAAGGGAGCTCTGAAAAAAGCTAGTGGGTCGACGACGGATAAATCAATCCAATAGTTTTTACAAGTACACAGAGTCACTTCGAATGCAAACATCGAAATGTCGAAGACACCTGCTGAGGTTATGTTCGGACGCAAGGTTAGATCGATTTTTCACAAGTTGTTACCAAAACAGGATAGGCCAAACCTAAAAAAAAACGATAATAAAAAAACGGTATAAAGTTGGCGAAAGAGTCTTCTACAAGATTCACAAAAATAATAAGACTTTCTGGGAGTCCGCCATTGTTGAAAAACAAATAGGCAACATTGTCTATATGATTAAGGGACCAGACTTCGTGCACAAACGTCACACGAACCAATTTCGGAAAAGATACTCGAACAGTGAGGTGACCAGATCGCCCGAGGAGGACATCATGGACACAGTGTTTGATACTTTTCAGGTACCCATACCAGAGACAGCTCCGGAGAACAGAAGATCAAACAGAAAACGGAAATCAACAGAATTGATTAGGGTGAAGCCAAAACAAAAACGTTATTAATCACGGACGGGATATTTTCAAAGCGGGGGTGTCATACCGGCCTTCCTTGAACAGGAGTTTCGTGCGACTTAAGGTGGTTGTCGAAGCCAGCTTTTGGCAGAAGCACTCGTTCACAAGTGTCGCATTACCAGCTCTGTATCTTATGGTTAATGTTATACCGGCCTTCCTTGAACAGAGGAATTTATACCAATTAGTACTATAAATAGCGCTAGTAATTCCAACACCGGTGAGAGAGATGCGACTGCACTTCAACTGCTAACTGAGTGCTCAGCAGCTATATACGCTTTTCTATCTTTGTACATTATTGTGAATACACTTGTTCCTTAACCGAACCTCGACTTGATTGTTCTTATTTTCAATGTTGTTCCACGACACAACAGTTAAGATCATCAATTAAACCTTTACAAATCTCTCACTTCAGATTGCTTTGGACCTGCTTTCTTTTCTCTAGAGCATCACAACTTTCGGGTAAAAGCTTTCGCCACTTCGGCCTTGGCAGAGTAAGTTCTTCCCATGTGTCGATGTCGATTTGTAGGACTTTAAAATAGTTCGTTGTAGCGTCCCTGCACCTCTTCCGAGGGTTATGTTGAGGGTGCTTGATATTTTCCCGTTCTCCATAAAATGCATACATACATACATAAGTACATACATACATGATGATGATGATTGACACTCCCTCAGACACTAAAAGTCCATGAGCCCAAAAATTACTTTTTTTTTTTTTAGTCCTACCGGTGAATTCACACGCTCAAGCAGGCATGACACTGAAGACGGTCGTTGAGATCAATTATTACATGCTTCCAGCATTTCAAGCCTCCACACGTCACAACTCTTCCATTGCTACAGGACCATTTTTATAGACAAATGGCTGAGGGAGTATCTATACACAGATGATTTTACAGAGTCTTAGCTTTGTATGACAGCTAAGTCTCTCTCTCGGTTCAAAATGTTGAGATCCAGCAACAAGCAAGAGCAAGATAGCCAGCAACAAGTTAAACTGCAGACCAGTTTCATGCGGGTACTGGTCTCCTGCTTTGTGTTTTTTTTAAATCAGAGATTTGCTTTTCCTAGAAAGGTTGCCTTCACCACGGCTTACGGGAGCCCTATCCACCCCAACACACACATACATATAAAAAAAAAACACACGGTTCTAGTTGGTCGTTGACCCCGAAAAAGGGTTCATTCGCCCTTTGGAAGGTCTTGTCATACATACATACATACATACATACATACATACATACATACATACATATAGCTTCCTTCAGTCTTAACAGACTATGGATACTCACAGAAAGAGTGCCTGCGCGTGAAATTTGTGTGACAAGAGTTGCACGATCTTCAACCATACCTCTCCTGAGTCGACATTGTTGTATACCGGTGGCAGGTGAAGTTTCAGAACGAATGGAAACGATGCAGAGATAAGCGGAAAGCACATACAGCGCCTAGAATTCCCAAATGGTCATCTATCTGGTACTAGCCAGGATCAACCTGCTCCAACGGAACCGGTGTGTCAACGTGATTATGCCGTACATACATACATACATACATACATACATACATACATACATACATACATACATACATACATACATAGGTATAATCATTTTCGACTCCCATAGCAAATAATAACTTGTAAAATAAAATTGATTCATTATAATTTTTGTTGTATTCTCAAGAAGAAGGATTCTAAAAAAAGTTCCTATTTTTTTTACTCTCTGTAAAACGGGTGAATTTTCACCCCCACAAGCTAAAAACGGGAAAAATGGAACCCAATGTTAATTTCTACATATTTTGACATAGGCAATAGAAACAACGGAATTAAAAAAAGAAAACCCAAATAATTGATAAATTTCGTTAATTTTTACAGACTAATTTAAAAAAAATGTTGAACTATATATGTATCTATAATATAAAGCTGAGTGTCTGTGTGTGTATGTATGTGTGTGTGTGTTTGTGTGTGTGTTTGTGTGTGTGTGTGCCTGGTTACAAATAGGCTCCTATATGGTTGACTATTTTAAGAAACTGATTGCATATAATGAAAGAAGATGTATCGACACACAGGAATGGGTATGTTTGATCTGGCAGAAGAGTGGTTCATTAAAATTATGGGGTCTGCGTTCGCGCCTGTTTCACAAAGTATGGAAATAAAAAATAAAAAAATAAAAAAAAAACCGTTTACAAGTGTTTTTGATACAGATGTACATAAGAATACTTTGATAAGTATGTTTTAACTTAAATAGGGATGCTTTAATAAAATTGTGGGGTTTGCGTTCGCGCTTGGCCTCCATAGAATGGAAATAGGCACAGACTTTAATAAAGACTTTTCATATCTATCTGCATGAGTATACTTTGATAATTATGTTTCAGTTTGAAGAAATATGGTATAATAAAATTATGGGGTGTTTGTTCGCACCTGACCTCCATAGAATGTAAATATGTCACAAAGTTTAACAAGGTTTTTTAAAAGGGGTGAGGGTTCACAATAACACCTTAACTTTAATCTTAATTCACGTTAGTTTTTATTTATTTTTTTTTGTTGAATCATATTGTGTCGAATAAATTCACGTCATAAATTCACGGTCTTATTAAAGTGAAAGCAAAAAAAAAAAGAAGAAATGTCGGAACTTTAGACAATTCTCGACATAAATTTTGCATAACTCTGTTTTTTTTCCTTCTCCACTTGTACGTGGCACTCTTTCTAAAATAGATAAATAGATAAATAATACAAAATAAAAACGTTACTTGTTATCGTGTCAAAAGAAGGAAAAGATCCTGCGCACGTGATTACGTGTCTTTTTAAAACATTTACATAACCTTTCTATTTTTATTTATGTATCTGTTTAAGCTTTTTTTGTTAGTGTACCAAAAATAATTCAGTTGATTACAACCTTTTCTGCGTGTTCTTTACATTACAATAGTACAACCCTGAATTCGACGGAGCAATACTACACCGTTCAATACTGTAAAACTGAAACGAAGCTGTTGTGCTTGAAAATGGCGCCATTTTCTTCTTATTCATATTTATATCGATTCTTTGCTTTAAAAATTAAAGTAATTACGTGTTTTCGTTTTTAATATCCCTTTTTGCTGTTTGAAATTATTTTACTTAAGTAAGTAAAGCTTTATTATTTTTCAAAACTGGTTTTGTTTCTTTGTTTTTAGATATTTCGTCGATATTATTTAGTAAGAGTGTTTAGCAGAATAGCCAACAAACGACTACCCGAAAAAATAAATATACAAGAAATAAATGTGCCCATAGTTAATAAAAGTTCAGTTCATGTTTTTTTTTTGTTTTGAAATAGTTTTTAATGCTCTTTACTTGAAATAATTTCAGCGAACCGAAATTAAAACGAAATTTGAGGCGATAACTACTTAAATGAATTTTTATATAAACTACACATGCCATAATCGAATATTCCTCAAGCACAAAATAACGGAGAACATTAAAATATGTTTATATATATTCCTTACGTTGACGGAACTCCCTTAAATTGTTAACAGAATGCCCAGGTGCCCCTCCTTCAAATTGAAAACGGGGTTCTCCGTTTCAAAGTCGCTGCCATTTTGATTTTTTTTTAACCGATTCGTGAATTAAAAATTTTTTTTTTTTTACAAACTACTTAAAAATACAAACCAATGAACTTTTCTACCATAAAAGTAACTTTTATTGACTATTGTAACATTTATTTCTTGTATATTTATATTATTATATATATAAGTTTATCTTTGTAAGGAAGCATTATTTTGTTGGTCACTCTTGGCTACGAATGGAAACAAAGTTGATATAAAAAATATATATTTTCGCGAAAATTATCTTTACTTTCATCATATTTTGCTTAGGGTAACATTTTTGAGTATCAAAACCTATCTCTTTACAACCCCCTCCTTTTCATAAACTATCATACTTTCATCAATCACAGTCCATTTTCTGTAGGCTGTTTTTGAGCCCAGTCAACGACGGGTACTTCTGCTAGTATATATATATATATATATATATATATATATATATATATATATATATATATATATGGTGATTGTCACTTCTTGACAGAAGAAGACCATCTTTCCCTAGTTTTGTTGTTGATTACTCAATTATTTTCGTGTAGTTTTGAAAATATATATATATGTTTTTATTTTTTATTTATTTTTTATTATTATTATTATAATTATGTACACATATATACACTTATAAACACACATATATGTATATATAGTTCCTTCAGCTATAACCGAAACTGAAAAAAACGTTATGAAAAATTCTTGATAACACTAATTATATATATATATATATATATATATATATATATATATATATATATATATATATATATATATATATATATATATATATATATATAAAAAGATTACTGGAGAGCTATCAGCTATAATCGAAACCGAAACCAAAACTTTTGAAGAATTCTTCACTTGGAAGTAAGCGCTACAACTTCTGTATACATAAAAGCCAAAATATGTGTGTGTTAATGTGTTAGTGTGTGTGTGTGTGTCTCAGAAAAACTTTCCACACAGGCGACGGATTTTCACCAGACCGGTATCATTTTGAAGCTCGAACCTTCGGACGACAAATATCGAAAAATTGGCTAAAAAGATAAATTGCTTCACCCTCAACAGGTCCCTTTTCTACAGAGAGGGGTAGCAAAAAATCGTTCCTTCATTTTCCTTTCTACTACTACTACTACTACTACTATGGCATGATGTTTGACCTAGAAAACATTGACGTTAGTTTAACCACCTGCTGTTTTTTAAACGTTTAATTTCGTTAGTTCTCAGTTCTCTGTCTGTTTAGTGTCTGGGTAACGTGTCAGGCTGTTTTTTCCCCGCCTCAGTCACGAGGCTTCGGGTTCGATCTCCCTCCCTACCAAAACTTTTTTTTTGTCTTTTACACCTCTAAAATCCGAGAGACGTTGATTTTTTATTTTATAATATTTAAACGCCCATTTTGTTTGGATCTACCCACCCCCAACACACACACACCTCCAACCACCCGGGCAACGTTTCTTTTTTATTTTATAATATTTAAACAAGGTTATTACTTCGCTCATTTTGTTTTGATCTAGCTCCCCCAACACACTGTTTTTTCCGCCTTAGCCTCAAGGTTTCAGGTTCGAGCCTACTTCCCTACCAAATCGTTTTTCTTTTACACCTCCAAACACCCGGGCAACGTTGGTTTCAATTTTATTTTAAACAGGGTTATTACTTCGCCCATTTTGTTTTGATCTTCGCTAGTACAAAATAAATGACACACACCTATCCTATTAATATATAGAATATGTTTAGAAATCGAACGTAAATAATTTTTTCTATGGAAGGCCAGTGACGCAGTAATCTGTTCACCCGTCGCTGATAAATATCGTAGCGTTACTTGTTTCTTTTGTCAGATAAAAAATATAATTTATAAATTAAGTAACTGAAACATTTATGATTTAAGAATTGATGAGATTCCTATGTGTACGGTATGTTTAAAATCTGTTAATCTATATATCTATAAAAGTGAACGTGTCTGTGTGTCTGTTTACATTTCCCTACCAAATAACTCTGTCAATTTTCAGTCTACAGACTCGAAATTTGATATACAGGGTACTGAGATTTGGAAACATCTTTGTGATCGGTTTTCGACCAGAAATTTGGCTGATAAGGGATCAAAGTTCAACGATTTGATCTTTGAGAATCTACCGAACTACTCCGCCAATTTTGTGTCTTTGAAATTTTAGATATAGGTTCGATGGACATGGATCTAACTTAATAACTTGATTTGGGCCCAAAACAATAAATTTTAAGGAGTCATAATAGGGGTCAAATTAAAGAAAAAATTGATATCTACGGTCTCTACCAAATTACTCAGACAATTTCTAGTCTAAACATTTGAAATTTTACATAAAGAGTATTCAGAGATAGAGCAAGCTTTTTAATCGGTTTGGGTCAAAATTTTTAGTTAACAATATATAAATGTATGTATATATGTATGTATGTTTGCATGTCTGCCGAAAACTTTCGACAGAGGCGACGGATTTTGCCAAGATCAGTATCGTTTTGAAGTTCGACCTTTCAGACGACAAATATCGAAAAATTGGCTAAAAACATTGATATATTCACCTTCAACTGAGCACTTTTCTAGAGGGGGGGAGTCGCTTTTTTCGCCGATATTTTTAAAAATCATCCTCTCCTTTCGATTGTCTAGCCTTAATTAAAACCTACGTCACTCGCGGTTTGGCGGTGGCTGTAACATCAAAGACGTCAGGGTTTCCCCATTCTTTTCCTCCTTCGAGGTACGGGTTCGAGCCTGCCTTCCTACTACCACTTTTTTTTTTGATCAACACACACATCCAAACACCTAGGCAACGCCGGGCTGAAATGCTAGTATTGAATAAAAGTGAGACTTTTAATCCATACAAAAATTTTGCATGAAAAATAAGTTTCTGATAAAGTTAAAATTATGAAAAGCTTAGTCTTAGGAATTAAAAATTGATATTTCCTAGAATAAAGAACAAATTAATAAAAAAAATAATTTATATATTACTTCCTTTGGGCTACAAATTACGATATTGAAAATTATTATTAAAGGAAATTCTGTCAGTAAACGAGTTCCATATACAACAGGAAAAATATAAAACTTTTCTGGATTTTTTCCATAATATTTCAAGCCAAAAGTAAGATTTCTACTGTAATATTTCACGTGAAAAATGATTGAACAAAAACTTTAAAAAGATAATATATATATATATATATATATATATATATATATATATATATATATATATATATATATATATACATATATATATATTATCTTTTTAAATACTCACTAATTAATTAATATACGAAAGTATAAATTTATGCGTAAACTTTAAGTATTTACTTCAAAAGTGCTCAATACGTAGGTAGAGCTGGTTAGTTTGTTATAAAATATATATTGCGATTACGCTACGCTGAATATTCCGCGTTTCATCCACTCTATGATTCTTCAGGCTTATGCATAAGCCTGAAGAATCCTAAAGTAGATGAAACGCGGAATATTCATTGTAGTTTAATCGCCATATATATTTTATAACTAACTAACTAACTAACTATATATACATATATATATATATATATATATATATATATATATATATATATATATATATATATATATATATATATATATATATATATAAAATCAAATTCCGTCCGTTTTATTCAGTGTAAAATAAAGAACTTTTATATGCACTTTAAGGTCTGGTCTTTCCTGTTCAATACAGAGTAAAAATTACAATGAATTTATTTAATTTTACAAGTTTTTACTTGTATTTTTTGTTATGGGTGTCGAAAATTAGTGTCGTACCTACATATATACACACGTACATAGATACATAAATACATACATATATACACACGTACATAAATACATAAATACATACATATATACACACGTACATAGATACATAAATACATACATATATACACACGTACATAAATACATAAATACATACATATATACACACGTACATAGATACATAAATACATACATATATACACACGTACATAAATACATAAATACATACATATATACACACGTACATAGATACATAAATACATACATATATACACACGTACATTGATACATAAATACATACATATATACACACGTACATAGATACATAAATACATACATATATACACACGTACATAGATACATAAATACATACATATATACACACGTACATAGATACATAAATACATACATATATACGCACGTACATAAATACATAAATACATACATATATACACACGTACATAGATACATAAATACATACATATATACACACGTACATAGATACATAAATACATACATATATACACACGTACATAGATACATAAATACATACATATATACACACGTACATAAATACATAAATACATACATATATACACACGTACATAGATACATAAATACATACATATATACACACGTACATTGATACATAAATACATACATATATACACACGTACATAGATACATAAATACATACATATATACACACGTACATAGATACATAAATACATACATATATACACACGTACATAGATACATAAATACATACATATATACACACGTGCATAGATACATAAATACATACATATATACATACGTACATAGATATATAAATACATACATATATACACACGTACATAGATACATAAATACATACATACACACGTACATAGATACATACATACATACATACATACATATATACACACGTACATAGATACATAAATACATACATATATACACACGTACATAGATACATAAATACATACATATATACACACGTACATAGATACATAAATACATACATATATACACACGTACATAGATACATAAATACATACATATATACACACGTACATAGATACATAAATACATACATATATACACACGTAGATAGATACATAAATACATACATAAATACACACGTACATAGATACATAAATACATACATATATACATACGTACATAGATACATAAATACATACATACATACACACGTACATAAATACATAAATGATGATTGCAACGTCTTTTCAGACGAGTGCCACTCCCTCAGACATTTAAAATCCATGAGCCCAAATGTCTGAGGGAGTATCTATACAAATATGATGTTAAAGAGTCTTAGCTTTGTACGACAGCTAAGTCTCTCTCTCGGTTCAAAATGTTGAGATCCAGCAACAAGCAAGAGCAAGATAGCCAGCAACAAATTAAACTGCAGACCAGCTTAATGCGGGTACTGGTCTCCCACTTTATGGTTTTTTAAATCAGAGATTTGCTTCTCCTAGAAAGGTTGCCTTCACCACGGCTTACGGGAGCCCTCTCTACCCCAAACGCATATACACACACAAATATACACGGTGCTAGTTGGCCGTTGACCCAGAAAAAGAGTTCATTCGCCCTTTGGAAGGTATTGTTTTTAATCCTCCAGGGAGACTAGCCGCCCTCCTCATCAAACAAGTCTGGTGGGGGAACCAGTTTAGTCGCCGGTGACCCCACCATGACGCAGGTAGTACTGGGTTACATGGTACCAGTAGCATATCACATGACCTGACATACCATACATAAATACATACATATATACACACGCACATAGATACATAAATACATAGATACATACATACATACATACATAGACTAGCACGGATGTCTAACTTTGCCCGGGAGTGAATGATGATTAATAAATATTTCACGCTCCCTTATTTTATTGTCATAGAAATCGATGAAATCTCGTATTTTTCAATCAAATCCATTGATTACCTGCTCTAGAATTTCTAACCATGTAACTGATGAAAATACGCTACACATTTTGATGAAAAACATGGAAAAAATGAACGTAGAAGAACAGAAAAACAACACTTTAAATATAATTTCTGTATTAAAAGTAATAGTTATTTAAATATTTCAATATATAAGCTTGTGGGGGAAATCCAGCTCCCCAATAAGGGGCACTCTAGATAGGAACAAAAATAACAATTGTCTCAGTCATGAAGGATTTCTCCTCCACCTGCTGAGGACAGAAAAGGTGAATTGTAGCATCACAACAGATACTACACTGTGATCTTGTCTCGAAGGCCAAGAATTGTTTGTGTTTTATATTTCTTTAATTGTTTGTTCCCTAAATTTGTAATTCAGTTTGATCAGTATTAAATTGTATATTGCTTTAAAATTACGTAAGATAATATTTATATTTTATATTGAATAAAGTACGGTTTCATTATTAATCAAATTTGGTTCCTTTCTTTTCATTTTTAACATGTTTTAATGCTCGTTTTAAAAATGCCCTCATATAGTATCGACAGTGACAGTTTGACAAATCTTACCTACATTGCCTGCAGGCATTTTTCAGTTAAGAGGCCTTCTATGTGTACATACATACATGCATAATACATACATGCATAATACATACATACATACATACATACATACATGATGATGATTGCAACGTCTTTTCAGACGAGTGCCACTCCCTTAAAGTCCATGAGCCCAAAAAATGACTTCCATTGCCACAGGACCATTTTAATAAACAAATGCCTGAGGGAGTATCTATACACCGATGATGTTACAGAGTCTTAGCTTTGTATGACAGCTAAGTCGCACTCTCGGTTCAAAATGTTGAGATCCAGCAACAAGCAAGAGCAAGATAGCCAGCAACAAGTTAAACTGCAGACCAGCTTAATGCGGGTACTGGTCTCCCGCTTTATGGTTCTTTAAATCAGAGATTTGCTTTTCCTAGAAAGGTTGCCTTCACCACGGCTTACGGGAGCTCTCTCCACCCCAACACAAACATATATACACACAAACGCGCACGGTGCTAGTTGGCCGTTGACCCCCAAAAAAGGGTTCATTCGCCCTTTGGAAGGTCTTGCATACATACATACATACATACATACATACATACATACATACATAATACATACATAAATATCCCAAACATGTTTTTACTAATTGTAAGACAAACAAACAAACAGAAAAAAAAACAAACCAACAAACGAACAAATTTTGTGAGGTCCAGAAAAAGGCCAATGGACAAGCCGTACAAAAATGAAATATAAGCTCATGAACCAATTGTGGAGAAAATTAGAAAAAAGTTAATTCATCAATATAAAAAAAAATCAGGAAAATCCATTCAAAACCAATTTGTTTCTGAGTGAGAAAAAAGATAATCAGTTTCGAGAACATCCGAAAACTAACGAACGAACAAACGGATAGTGAGAATACCACAAGACATTTCATACGAATATCTGGGACCAGAAATGATTGGAATAATTATGAAAAAAAATGTATTAAGTACAATGTTTTGTAAATAATACGCTGTGTTCATAGCTTGACGCACTGAAATAATTTGACAGGGTCATGAAAGGTACTTATAATTGTTGTGGGATCTTATCTCTTATTTAAAAGCGATGTCAACTGAATCTTTTAAAGCTAGCAAGTTAAGCGAACTCGCACGATAAGATTGGTACGTACTAATCATGCACTTGAGCAGAGATAGATATTAACCTTAGGAGATATCAATTATAAAATACCCTTGAAGTTAACGGAACCGTATGAGAATCAGAGATCGTTATGAAGCAGTTTCACCGACCACGTTGGGTCGTATGCGTGTTTTCATATATGAAAAGAAAGAAAAAAACAATTTAACTGTATATCGGTTACCTATGGTATGCCTTTACGGGATTACAATTTGCACAACTGAACCACTTTTCTTTTTGCGGATCAAATATGTGATGAACCTTAGGAAAACGTTCACCGGAAACCACATTGAATTCTGGGTAAAAATTAGGATTAAAACACAAAAGGTAAAATATTCAAAGATTTTTCTTTTGTTTTATTTCGTTCATTTGCTTACATTTGAAGATTTTCGAACAGCAAATAATGTTATATAACCTTCTTCTTTATTAAATGGATAAAAACTTTTATTTCACTTTTGATTTGAATTTTAAATTTAAATTTTGATTCGTATTATTTGGATTCTTTTGGATGACTGTTCTCATCTTGAGTGTCAGTTTCACAACGTGTCTGTCGATGTAACCCTCGATCTTCTTTAGGTGTATTGTACAATTTTGTGTAAATTTTCTGCGCAAAATCTTTCTGTCAGTGACCCGTTGGTGAAAGTTACACTCTTTTCGAGGTTGAAGGTTCAATCCTCAGTACGGACTACATTGAGACTTCTATCGACGAAGCGAGAGCATGCTATCCTCGTGGATTAATTTAAAGGGTTCCGTTCGAAATTTCGCGTCGATTTCTGAGTTCGACAGAAAGACTTCCGAGTTCGACAGAAAGATTCCTGTTCGACAGAAATACGCGTGAATATGGTCGGAGGTTACATCGACCGAAACGTTGTAAAAATACCAATCAAGATGAGAACAGTAGTCCGAAGACTCCGAAGTGTCCAAAGAGTCGAAATAATACGAATAATCAATCCTCATCTCAGCAAGTCAGAAATAGATTTTTTTTGTATTGATTTAATAGAAAAATTATATAACACTAGCAGGACCTGTGGAAATTCCACAGGGGACTCATTCATATGTAATATATTGATGTTGGCATTCTGAAGATGTTCAGTGTAAATGGAAACGCTCTAATATAATTGTAGCTTTTTTGTTACAACTGCAAAAGTATTTATCTAAGCTAACAAGAATGCCCGGCAAATCCCAGTCGTAAAGTGATATGAGTTCCTTCAGCCACAATCGAAACCAAAACTTATGAAGACTTCTTGATAAAATTATTTATAAACAAAATAGATGACTTAAGTGCCATCAGCTATAATCGAAACCGACACCAAAACTTCTGAAGAATTCTTGGTAAAATTATTTATGACAAGAAATAGAAATACATAATAATTGAACGACCCGGATGTAAGCGTGACACAGAAAATAACACACACGCTATCTTACTAATATATAGTTTATTTGGTGTTATACATTCTTTAAATAACTTTAAGAAATAATGTAATAAAGTGAATACGTTTTAAATACTAAATACACTAAATGTCCCATTTAATTAAAAATTTGATGCGTTTTAAATACTAAAAAAACATAATTGAAAAATAGATGTCTATTAGTTATTGAATCAAGTAGATACGTTTTAATGACTAAATAAATGCCCCATAAAATTGCAAAAATCATTAAGTATAATAGATATTTTAATGATTTTAAATTTTGGCTTTATTGGTTCTATTGATTTTTGAAAAATATCATGTGATATTATTTAATATTCTACATCTTATAAATAACGTTACAAAATTATGTTTTCGAAGATATAAATAGTTTCTTCTCGTCTTTACAATCCTTTGACCGGATTAGAAAATAATAAAAAATAGTTTATCATCGTTTAAGCTCACGAATAGAAAACTTGTTTTTAAAAACATTGTTTGAAAAAAATTGAAAATCTATAATTTACGATGTCGATGTTGTTTAAGTGATGGGCTTTACGAAATTCCGCGAGAAAATAAATACTTTTTATTACCTCAAAAAGATTACTTTTTAATTATTAAATAAAGTAAATATATTTTGATAACTAAATAAAATAAATATTTGCTCAATTGTCATACAAGACATCTTTTAATTAATGAATAATATAAATATTTTAAGTGGTTAATTAAAACATTTACATTATTCATTAATTAAAAATGATAAAATATTTGTTACCTTTTTATTTCAATTGTAATAAAAGGCATCTTTTAATTATGGAATAATATAGATATTTTAATCACACACACACACACACACACACACACACACACACACACACACACACACACACACCCACACCCACACACACACCCACACACACACCCACACACAAACATATATATATATAATTTGATATTCCCCTCTGGACCAAATTACGGTAGGTTTGCAATAACAGATGCAACATTCAATTTTTTTATGTCTAAACTTTTACCTACCACCTTATGTAACTTTTGAACGCCGTTACAAACACATTTATTCGTTATAATAAAATCCTATCTTACATCCTACGAGCGATATTATCACAAGTGCCAAGATCTATATTCGAAGAAGTTCGTATTTTCCCCTCTACCTGAAAAGTCCTACCACTCTCCCAGTAAGGACCGGGTAAATATATAACCATTATAACTATATTGACCTTACATCCTTAGTAACTGGATCAAACACTCAGACACCTACAACTACCATTGCACTTCACTTTGTGGAAATAATAATTTCTCCCCAATAACATTCCGCCTATTCTCATTGGCGGCGACCATGAAATTCTATTGTTCCGGATTGTACAAAAACATACAAAAAAAACGAACACCACAGCTCTTAATCAATATGGCCGATCAATCGCCACACATTGTTTTAAATCATTTATACTTTACTATCGTCGCTTTTACTTTATTTTACAAACTGATGTTTACAAAAACATAACCATAACATTTAGTTAAAGATTAAACATTCCATTACGTATTATTTGGAGTAACATTATTTACACATAATTAAATAAAAAAAAAGTCGCAGCTTTCTTTTTATCATACCCGGTTCCGGCGTCCTAAATTAACCGATACTAAAATGAACTGATCTCTTTTTAAATCATTTATATTTTAATATCATCGCTTTTCCTTTATTTTACAGACTGATGTTTACAAAAATTAATTATAACATTCAGTTAAAAGTTACACATGCGATTACGCATTATTTGGAGTAACATTATTTACACATTAACGTTCTACTAAATTGAACACGTACTTTGTGACCATCGCCGAGAAACATATTGCGACAATATTTAAAAAAATACTTTTAAATGAATTTAATTAAATAGTTTTAATAGCCATTGAACTATTACTTTTATTAAAAAGTATTAGTTTAATTGTTATTAATAATAATTTTAGTAACTTAATTTTTGAAATAATTATAAATTAATAATTTAATAACTTAATTAAATAAATACCGTTTATCGACTGAATATATAAATACTTTCTGAAGAATTAATAAAATAAATACGTCTTAATATCTAAAATAGATATATTTATTAACCCAATAGATTAATAAGTTTTAATGATTTATAAATACATAATTTAATAACTTAAGTGAATACCTTTTAATGACTCGACAAATCAATATTTTTCAATGTCTTTAAAATAAATACTTTTAATGCTTTTAACAGAAATACTTTTAAAAATTAAAAGTTGTAAAACAGATATGTTTTACTGAGCAAAATAATAAAATATTTGTTAGCTTTTAATTATTTAATAAAATAAATATCTTTTGATGGATAAATAAAATATTTAACTGTGATTTAATCCCATGAATAGAAAAATCGTTTTTAAACACATTGTTTGAAAAAATTAAAAATATATAATTTACGATGTCGGTGTTGCTTAAGTGATGGTTTTTACGGAATTCCTTGAGAAAATAAATACTTTTAATTGGCTCAAAAAGATTACCTTTTAATTATTTAATAAAATAAATATCTTTTAATGACTAAATAAAATAAATATTTGTTCAGTTGTAATGATAAATATATTTTAATAATTGAATAATAAAGATATTTTAATGGGTTGATTAAAATAGATTACAAAATGCAGGTTGTAATAAAACACGCACTTAAAAGAACGGAAACAATTCACATCTGGATCATAAACCCTAACCCTAACCCTAACTCTAACCTAATACTAACTTTATCATGTCCGCAGTGATTATTATTCTGCATTTTATCCGGCGAGAAATGTGGGTATTATCGAATCCAACGTGGAAGGCTAGATTCTAACCCTCATCTAATCCTAACCCTAACATTATCCATGACCATAATCCTAGCTCTAACCTTAATCGTAGCCATAACCCTAACCTTAATCTAACTATACCCCCAACTCTACTTCTAACCATAACCCTAAACTAATCTTAATCCTAACTCTGAACCTAACCTTAGTCCTAACTGTTACTCTAACCCTAATCTAACCTTAAACCTAGCGCTAACCCAATCCTATCCCTAACCCTAATTTTAGCTTTAAACCTAATCGTAACCCTGTTCTAACACTAACTCCACTCCTAACCTTATTCTAATCTAATCTTAACCCTAACTTTAACCCGAACCCTAGACCTAACCTTACAAATGTCTAGACAGGACACATAAAAGTAGACCATGAGTGTGTATGCTACCTTGCATGGTTGGCGGGGTTATTATCTTTGTCAAACTCATTTTTACATATTTTTACATAAGATCTCAAGACTATCAACAAGGTTCTCGTCTCACTAGTGTAAGCGTAAGAATCTTCGGACATTTTTGTTTGTAGATAAAAAAGAAAAAAAAAACAAATAGTGCTGCAATGTCAATACCAATGGATTGTTGATACAAGGATAATCGAGCAATAGTTTAAAAGCTAAAGATAATGTTTGATCAGATAATCAAGAGGTAAACGTCATTCAGTCGGATTGGAAGTTGAAAAAAAAAAAAACTCTAGTTCGTTCTTATTGCTATCTCGAATTGATTACAAACATGATAAAGTGTGTTGTTATTTCTTTTTATTTTCTCATAAGAAAGACGCCATTTTGTAAGTAAAAATCCAATAAATTCAGTAACTAAGTCTCCTTTATGTAATTTTTTTCACACAAGGGTAAATTTAGATATATTTTTAATAGAGGTTGGGTGGGTGTCACTGCTAATCTTCTTCAACGATCTGGATTGGAACAAAAATTAAAATTTGCCGCAGTCTAAAAGATTTATCCTCCTCTAAATGAAGATAAAACATATACTACACTTTAACTTAATTTATTCACAAACGAAATAATATATATATATATATATATATATATATATATATATATATATATATATATATATATATATATATATATATATATACTAGCAAAAGTACCCGTCGTTGACTGGGTTCAAAAACAGCCTACAGAAAATGGACTCTGATTTATGAAAGTATGATAGGTTATGAAAAGGAAAGGTTGTAAAGAGACAGCTTCGAATTTGGGGGTATCACAATCAAAGCAAAATATGATGAAAGTAAAAATAAAATAGATAAACCCCATAATTTATTATACCATACCTGTTCACACTGAAACACTTAATACAATATTCTGTAGATCTATATTAAAAAACCTTGCTATGGAGGTTAGGCGCGAACGAACACCCCATAATTTTTTATACAATTTTTCTTCAAACTGAAACATGATTATCAAAGTATACTTACGCAGATAGATATGAAAAGTCTTTATTAAAGTTTGTGCCGATTTCCATTCTATGGAGTCCAGGCGCGAACACAGACCCCACAATTTTATTATACCATCCCTATTTAAGCTGAAACATACTTATCAAAGTATTATTAAGGCACATCTATATCCAAAACTTTTGTAAACGGTTTTTTTTTTTAATTTTTAAATTTTTTATTTCCATACTTTGTGGACCAGGCGCGAACGCAGACCCCACAATTTTAATGAACCACTGTTCTGCCAGATCAAACATGTCCATTCCTGTGTCTTGATACATCTTCTATCATTATATGAAATCAGTTTTCTATAATAGTCAACCATGTAGTAGCCTATTCGTTACCACACACACACACACACACACACACACACACACACACACACACACACACACACACACACAGACGTTCAGTTTTATATTATATATATATATATATATATATATACAGTGTACCCCCGAGATTAATTCGTTCCCGGATGAAGCTCGTATCTAAAATGTATTAAAATGGCACCATTAAGGAGACGTAGTGAAACACAACACACTCGACCACCTAGCGGTTGCATCTGGAAATTCGTAACTTGGATTTTCGTTCGTATGTAGGGGAGGATTTTTATCGAATTTCTCGTAACTCGGGTAGCTCGTATGTCCACTGTATATATATATATATATATATATATATATATATATATATATATATATATATATGTAAGTAAATTTTTGGTACAACAGAATGGAAGGAGAAATTTCAGAGGAAACATAATTTAATTTAAATACCAAAAAAAAAAACAAGAAATGGGCAGGTGAAATTAAAATTTTCCCTAAGGCCTTATCGTCTGACCCTCTAAGAGGAAACGTCAGAATGATAGATTAAAAACTAAGAAAACGAATGAGGGAAGAGGGGAATTTTGGTTACAGTTGGAAGAACAGTGGAGAAAAAAAAAAAAAAAAAATCTCACTGTTCAGGTGGTTTTAAATCAATGAATATCTCCAACTGATGTCTAAGAATCTTTTGTCTACACAGGCTAGGTCGAGAGTTGTTAATAACTAACGCCTCAATGATATTGAGATGATAGTTCGACCTAGCACTGTATAAAACAGAAAACCACCCATCGGCATATTGATCGGCACACCTATTTATACTCAACAGGTGATCGCCAATGGCAGACTCATGAGCCTGGGAGTGCCCGGATGCTCTCGAAACCTGGTGTAGTCGAATATCCCGAGGGATATGTTGGGATATTCTCATTTCTAATCTTTGGGACGTTTTGCCAACGTAGTCAGCTCCACACTGACAAACGAATTTATAAACAACAGAGTTCTTTTGAATGGTTGGCAAAACATCTTTACGAAAAGAAGAGAAAAAGGTTCGAGTTGTGTAAACTACTCTAAGCATAGTAGCTGGAAAACATCGTTGAGTAGCAGAAGAAATCCTTTTAACAATGGCCTTCCTTTAATTCTTTCATTCTCTCTGTTTCACTTGTTACTTCTCTTTTCGCAAAAGCGACGTGGTTGCTATGGAAACCAGTCATAAAAACGTCGCTCACCGTCTTACGGTTTTTTTTTTACGATTTCGAACACCAGTAAATTTATGATAACTTTTGTTTTACTGAACGAAAATTGAAATTTTTTTTTCACAATGTAGTCGAGAAGGTGATCTATAAACTGTAATAATTGTTTGAGATTTGATAAAAAAATGAGTGAGCGGTGAAGCTTTAAATCAGTTCTAAATGAATAAAACTGCCACTTAACCATTAACTCGGTAGTGTTTGAATGATATAACTTTCTAAATGTAATATATTCTTATGTTCTTGCTTGCGCCAGGTACCATATTTGGGATGCTATATATTTCGGGAAGTCATCCCCTCGTCAGGCGTGTGCTTGACTTTCAAACGTACGTGGTGGATTTGCTGGAGATCGATCTATTTCGCAGAATTTGGAAAAAATATATTTCATGTACAAATTAGGCACAAGGTCACCAAAATTGTACGCAGTGGACGGTGTCTGTGGTTATCCTTCGCTAATTCTAAAATTAACTAAACGCATTATTTTGTCCATTCTTTCAGTATTTGTTAATCACTTTCACGTCATCAGTAGCCAAAATACCACATTTATAAATCCCAGATTTATTTACTTCTGCTATATCCACCATGCCACACGCACTATACAGACTATTTTACATAATAAATTCTCAATGTATTAATTTATTTTTTATTGCGGACTATTATCATTTTTTCTTAGTTGTTGTTTCACGACGTTTCGGCTAACTATTCGTCTGGCCTTCGTCAGGTGGTAACCGCGACGGGATATAGACGTTGAATCTCTACGGTTCCATGTGAGAATTGTCTGAAGATAACGGTTTCAATCCTACCCAAAGCCGGCCAGAGACTTACTTGGCCAAAACGTGGTGAGACGACAACAACTACGGAAGGCAGTAATTGCAGTGAATACAGTTAGGAGATTCGGAGTTCCTATCCCGTTGTGGTTACCACCTAACGAAGGCCAAAGGAAGAGTTGGCCGAAACGTCGTGAAACAACAACTAAGAAAAGATGAGGATGATAGTCCGCAATAAATAAATTAATAAATAATACTCATCTCAATGATAAATTCCAACTAAATAATATTTTATTTTATTTACAAAAAATATTTTATATTTACAACTTTATAATGAATGCAGATGAGTGGGGTAGTACTGCCCCCCCCATTCTCCCCTCCCCCGCAAAATAAACAAATAAAATCAGGGGTAGGTTAGTAAGACCTCCCAAACCCTATTTAAAATTAGACTGCCTATTGTTTTTAATTTTTAAACTGAAGGTATAATTCGATCTCTAAATAGGAGTGATACATAAGTGTGATGAAATGAATAAGTATATAGACACGCTAATTTAATGTTCGTATTATGTTGATGCTTTCTATTCTCCTATTTGATAAATAGGATCTCCCGATCACCAAAAACGCAATGTAAAAAAAAAAAAAAAAAAAAAAGAAAACTGGTGTCGCTTTTGAGCCGTACGGGAAACTAAAATATATCTTCTTAGTCTTCTTACTAGGATCCAAGAGTAGTATCTGTCGGTTTAAAGATGGTGTAATGATATCGTGAGGTTTCTGTTCGCGCCGGGCGCCTACACAATGGAAATATGACACAGACTCCTATAAGGATATTGAAGATAAACCGTAATAACCAGATATATTATGATACTACATTTACCAGATTACACACACACACACACACACACACACACACACACACACACACACACACACACACACACACATATATATATATATATATAAACAATTTTGTTAGATTCCAAAGTGCAAGATTTTATTCATTTATTCATCTTGACAATCACATATTCAAAATAAAAACTTCGGTACATTTTCTTTTTACAAAGGAATCACCACTTACCAAGACCTGGTGGCCACTCGAGGATAAGAGTTAATGAGTGTACAGTAGTCAATGGGAAAATGTAGTAATCGTTAATAGTGGAAATTTGGTAAATTCAATTACTTAAGAGGATGGCTCATCAAAAACTTGTTTACATTAGACTTGAAGACAACCATTTTGTAGTCAGTTAAAAAACAGAAAAACGGAACGGAGTTCCACAGGCGTGCAGTTCTAAAAAAGAAACCTTGTTCATGGAATCTAGGTTTACGTTTAGGCACAGATAAAGAGTGGGGGGATTATTGATAGTAGTTTAAGCCAGACGAGTGTTTTTCGTGAAAGTCAGACCAGGGGAACCATAGATTGGAGCTCAGACGAGAACTTGCCATGAAAATAACAATAAAGCAGAGACAGGCTCGCACCGTCTCTTCTGTGGGAAAGAGGTTGCAAGGAAACGAAAAGGGCATCTGCTACTAGGCTACGAAGTGTATTTTGAATTATGTCAAGGCAGGATAAGATGCTTCTAGCAGCGCCTGCCCAGATATGGCAACAGTACTCCATCCTCTTATACAGGTAGAGAATTGCGTCAGCAGTGAGATATCTATTGAAGGTGCAGAACAATCCAACCATTTTTCCAGCAGCCTTGACAATGGATTTAATGTACGTGTTCCATCTCAGATCAGGAGTAAAGGTCAGACCTAAATGCTTGTCAAAACATGGAGCCTCCACAAGGCAAGAGCCATTCATTTCAATTGATGCGAGACAGCTATCAGAGCGTTGATGATAGAAAGATAGAAGCTTGGTTTTAGATGCATTAAAATTAACCAGTCACCTCTTTCCCCATTGCACCACGTGATAAAGATCAGAGGAGAGAGAATCAGAGAGAACATGGTCGTTTACGACCTTTGAAGTGTTGTTATAGATGGCAGTGTCGTCAGAATAAATGTCAACGAATGATCTTAGGATGTGATTTAGGAGATCATTAATACTGGGAGCTTCTGATTTCGCCCATTAACCACTACTTTTATGAATGGATCAGAGAGAAATGCTTAAATAATTGAAAAGATATTTCCAGCTAAAACCGTAGCTGGAGATTTTGTGGAGTAGACCTTTACGCCATACCCTATCAAATGCCTTTGATATGTCAAGGGAAATTGCTAGAAAAAAAAAGCATCAGTCGAGAGATTCCCTAATCCTATGAGATATAACTGTTAGCACATCTGCTCTGGGTCTAGCAGAACGGAAACCATATTTCATGTTACTCAGGATGTTATTTCTGCTGAAGTGGTCAACTACTTCTCTATTTAACACATATTCCAGCAATTTACTCATAACGCACAGGAGACTAATTGGTCTGTATTGTAAGGGAGATAACCGATCACATGAATTTTTAAATACAGGACATACTGATGAGGTTTTCCAAGGTGCTTGGAAGCAACATTTTATAGATGAAAATTGTTTTTGTGCGAACACGATCAGTTCCAACTCCTCATTCACAGGTAACATGAATTAAAATAAATACATAAAAGATACTGCCAAGTCTGCTGTAAAGAAAGTAGGTTTCCTCTATTAGGTTAGGGAATTTCTCACTATTACTAATATCTCTATAAAGTCTCCATTTGCTTGTGCATGGAGTGTTGTTGAAATATCTGGTCTAGTTCGCTGGGGCTGATAGCAGTAGCAACGCATAAAAATATGCATATGGCCAAGCCGGCTGGCCAAGTGACGTCACAGCAGAGATAAAAGGACACACATGTTCGGAGAGGTGGTGTTTGGAGAAGCTGTGTTCAGAAAAGCGCGTTTTCGAGACACGTGGATGGCGCCACAGGAGAAACGAGAAGGAGAAATTAAAATCTTAAATATTTAGAAAAAAATTGTTGCAGGAAATACCAGATATAAAGGAAGAAAGTAAGTCGAGTTGTTTTTTTTTTCCTTTCCTCGGTTTCTTTGATATAACGACTACGTCACATTGATTTGTAAAAGAGAATCAAAAGAAGAATATCCAATACACCCAATGTGCCCGTATGGTTAAGGTTAGGTTTTTTTTTTTTTTAACTTTTGTTTTTTCGTTTTTAAAAACAATTTTTAAGAGTTGTTTTTTTGTTATTTAAATAAGATTTTCCAAAAAATTTTTCATAGAAATATGTTTTATATGATATTTCGAGAAAGATCTCTTCGTCAGACATTTATTTGACTTTGGTTCAGACACGCTTCTGTAAACAGTAACAGTCTCGCAGCAAACAATAGCCTGGAACATGGGAACAAAACAAAAACAGATAATATATATATATATATATATATATATATATATATATATATATATTACAATGGAAAAAGGCGAGTATGAAAAGTAATATAGTTAAGCTTAAACATAGAAAAGTAAAGGACTAGTTGTTAAAACTGAAAAATAAAACGACAAGATATTCTAATAAAAATATAATAAATTTATAACTTAAAATATTGCAGTATTAAGAATTGATTATATAATATTATAAATTGAATTAAAAAAATCTTAATGCTGCAATATTTTAAGTTATAAATTTATTATATTTTTTACCAGATTATTTTTTTCTTTTTCTTTTCCAGTTTTAACAACTAGACCTTTACTTTTCCATGCTTAAGCTTAACCATATTACTTTTCATGCTCGCATTTTTCTATTGTAATCCATGATTTTTCCAGGCTTCCAGTAAATTCATTTGTTCTTTGTTTAATTTCAGTCTTATTTTTTTGCCTGCATAAACATAACATCCACATATGTAATAGCAATGTACGGCACTCGTCTGCTTTGATTCTCTCTGTTTCACTTGTTACTTCTCTTTTCGCGAGGGCGGTTAATTGGTAGCAATAGTAGTCGCGAAGCGAAGATGTTGCTATGCAAACCAGTCATAAACAACGTTGCTCATTTTACGTTGTTTTTTTTTTTTTTACGATTTTGAACACCAGTAAATTCATCATAACATTTGTTTAACTGAACGAAAATTTAACATGTTTTTTCACAATATTACTGTGAAGGTGATCTATAAACAGCAATAAGTGTTTGAAATTTGGTCGAAAAATGAGTAAGCGGTGAAGATTTAAAGCAGTTCTAAATGACTAAAACTGCTACTTAACCATATATTTAAACAATACCGTATTTGAATATATATATATATATATATATATATATATATATATACATATATATATATGTATATATATTAGTGGCAAGACCACAGGGAAGACAACAAAAGCAGTAAAGCTAAAGCTGGCATACCAGGACACTATACATACAAATGTAGGCAAATTTGTGCATATTTTATTGGTTTGAAAATATAGATTCTTTTTTTTTTTTTTTTTTTTTACTAATTATAAAAATTTAATCACAGAATAGTATAATAATCTCCAAAAAGCCTGCAAATTTTCATGTAGTTTCATTTCATAGAACCAAAAATATGAACATTTCAATATTAAATTTAGCTCCCAGTATAGATATATCAATTAATTTCCAACGACTTTTCGGTTTTTGAAATGAAACAGGGTCATACATTTCATTACATCAAAAATATATTTTCAAATATTTGTACTGGTCTCTTGTTTTCTTAATTTCATTCATCCAGAGGAAGTCTCGCAATAAAGGCGAAACGTCGATGGACACATTACTCGGGTTGTTCCTTTATATATATATATATATATATATATATATATATATATATATATATATATATATATATATATATATATATATAAATATACTACCTTTTCTGGCAATTTTATGTTCCAAATCTCAGCGAGTATTGGTCAGAATTAAAAAAATGAAGGCTGGTTGGAAAGGTAATGACCTAAATTGTGTAGTGGGCTATGTAACATTTGCCCTTAAGTTCGCACATTAAAGGGATCATTCATCACCCAGAGCCTATTTTAGCACTCTTTTTTTACAGCCATAAAATGTTTCAATCATAGTCATTTATTTTCCTAGTTTTGCATATGAATTACAAAATATCTAATAAATCCCCTAAAACTCTGGCGTTGATCGAGGCTGCGGGTGATTACAACTTGCTGCTATAGTTTCAAATCATCTGAAATAACAGCAAGGGGAGACTTGATTCTATTTATTTCTCATATGTTATATCTCCCCTCTTTGGTTTTCATATATAAAATAAATTTCACAGTGTATAAGGATTATTTGATACTGGAGATATTCATAATCGTACCCTATTTCTAAAAGAGGAGAGATATAACATATGAGAAATATTTAGAAAGATCATATATATATATATATATATATATATATATATATATATATATATATATATATATATATATATATGAACTCTTTTTGGGGGTCAACGGCCAACTAGCACCGTGTGTGTTTGTGTGTATGTATGTGTGCGTTGGGGTGGAGAGGGCTCCCGTAAGCCGTGGTGAAGGCAACCTTTCTAGGAGAAGCAAATCTCTAATTTAAAAAAAACATAAAGCGGGAGACCAGTACCCGTATTAAGCTGGTCTGCTGTTTAACTTGTTGCTGGCTATCATGCTCTTGCTTGTTGCTGGATCTCAACATTTTGAACCGAGAGAGAGACTTAGCTGTCGTACAAAGCTAAGACTCAGTAACATCATCTGTGTATAGATACTCCCTCACATATTTGTCTATTAAAAATGGTCCTGTGGCGAGGGAAGTCATTTTTGGGCTCGTATCTGAGGAAGTGGCACTCTTCTGACAAGACGTTGCAATCATTATATATATATATATATATATATATATATATATATACATATATATATATATATATATAAATGAATATGTAAATATAAATATCGAAGTTAATACGGACAATAGTCTGAAAAGAAAAATGTAAATACTAATTTCAATGTTGACCGTATTTATGACGTTACAGAAGAACCCCGGGATACGGTGGCCCAGGGATACGGTTTTTTCAGTTTACGATGTGGAATACGATGTTTTTCAGTCCCTTGGTTACGCTATTTGCCCCGCGTTACGGTGTTATTCATAATGTTGTTTGATCATATACATGTGTATTATATACTGTAACTGTACGGCATTTTTTAGAACTAATTTTTAATGCCGTATCCCGGGGTTCTACTGTATTGGACAATCTCTTCCTTTAGATTTTTTTTTTAACAAAGTTTATTGCTTTTTATCTTTTGTCTTGTAAAAACGTGTAGTGAATTACAAAATGGACGGTATGATGTCGTATAAAGTTTTGCCGCTTTCATTATGAGAGTTACGACTACTTGTTGCCGATTAAAAAGAATAATTTATTATTATTTATTTTTTTTCTTTTGTGAAATGTTTCTTTCTTTTCGAAACGTGTGACCATTGTTGCTAAGCCTGTGACTACGTCTCTCATTCGTGTGCTGGTATGTGCCAGTGACTATAAGCCTAAGTTTGCTTTTTTTTTTCGGCCCTTCCCCTAAAACCAAAAAACAAAAAAACAAAACAAAAAAAAAAAAAGCAAGGAGCCGTATAAGAAATAATCGTATTGTATTAGGCAACGACCAATTCAGTCGGTTAGTGTGAACCCCGGCTGATTCGTTGGCACCCACTGCTGTCAACTGTTGCAATGATTTCGACTGCCTTTACCCCGGCTACCTTTTCGAGTACTATACCTAGCTAGTAACAGAGATTAGTTTACAGATCAGAGTATAACGAGAGAGAGAGAGAGAGAGAGAGAGAGAGAGAGAGAGAGAGAGAGAGAGAGAGAGAGAAATAGCTGTGCATACAATCAGCTGAAAATCCTAATCAATCCCCGGACCATTACCCATGCAGTCCACTCCTTTGGTCGACAGTTACACATACAAGACAACAACAATGGACAAAACACTAAAAAAAAGAAAAAAAGAAAAAAAAAAGGGAGAGAATATCACTTTCCCGTTAAGGTAAACACTAATAAACTAAACAGGTGATTGTGTGTAAATATACACGGCGATTGAGCGCAGCAGCGTTATCCCCGTTGCTGTTGCGCACATACGGCACATCAACCAGACTTTCCTCCT